>NC_084615.1:17267756-17412756 GCF_033978795.1 Nerophis ophidion
AAATATTGTACAGTAAAACTACAATAACTTACTCAGCGTCCACTTATCTTGTATTAAAATGGCTTGAATTAGTACATTGTAGGAGTTCCTATTTTTGAAAAGGAGGACATTTTATCATTTAATGTCACATGTTGATTTGCTAAAAGTTTAGTGTTGTGCAGTTACATTTTTTGTTAGTTTTTCTATAAAATATTGTATAGTAAAACTACAATAACTTACTTAGCGTCCACATTTCTTGTAATAAAATGGTGTGAATCAGCACATTGTATGTGTTCCAATTTTTTTTTTAAAGAGAAAATTATATTCGTCACATAATACTGAAATGTTTTGTTTTTACATAGTAAATTTAAAAAAATCTACAATACCTCGCTTAGCGTCCACATGCCTTGTATTAAAATGGCTTGAATTAGTACATTGTATGTGTTCCTATTTTTAAAAGGAGGAAATTATTTTTTTATCACATATTGATTGATATGCTAAATATTTAGTGTTTTGCAGTTGTGTTTTGTTAGTTTTTCTATTAAAAAATGGTTTAGTAAAAACAACAATAACTTAGCTTCCACATATTAATTAAAATGGCGTGAATTAGTACATTGTGTGTTCTTATTTTTTAAAAAGAGAAAATTATAGTTGTCACATATTGATATGCTAAAGGTTTACTGACATGTGTTGTTTTTGTATAGTAAATAAAACAAAAATCTACAATAATAACTTGCTTAGTGTCCACATATCTTGTATTAAAATGGCTTGAATTAGAACATTCTATGTGTTCCTATTTTTTAAAAGTAGGAAATTACATATTGATATACTAAAAATTTAGTGCTGTGCTGTTATGTGTTTTGTTAGTTTTTCTATTTAAAAATGGTTGAGTAAAAACAACAAAAAACTACAATAATAACTTAGTTAGCGTCCACATATTTTGTATTAAAATGGCGTGAATTAGTACATTGTATGTTTTTTTAAAGGAGGAAATTGTTATTTTTTTAATCACAGATTGATATGCTAAAAGTTTAGTGTTGAGCAGTTACATGTTTTGAGTTTTTCTATTTAAAAATGGTTTAGAGAAAACAACAAAAAACTACAAAAGCGTCCACATATTTTGTACTAAAATAGTGTGAATTAGTACATTGTATGTTTTTTTTTTAAAGGAGGAAATTGTTATTTTTTTAATCACAGATTGATATGCTAAAAGTTTAGTGTTGAGCAGTTACATGTTTTGTTAGTTTTTCTATAAAAAAAATGGTATAGTTAAAAAAACAAAACTCGAATAATAACTTACATAGCGTCCACATATCTTATATTAAAATGGCGTGACTTAGTACATTGTATGTGTTCCTTTTTTCAAAAGGAGGAAATTACATTCTTTTTAATCACATATTGATATGCTAAATATTTAGTGTTTTGCAGTAATGTGTTTTGTTAGTTTTTCTATTAAAAAATGGTTTAGTAAAAACAACAAAAACTTAGTTAGCGTCCACATATCTTGTATTAAAATGGCGTGAATTAGTACATTGTATGTGTTCCTATTTTTTAAAAAGAGAAAATTATAGTTGTCACATATTGATATGCTTAAAAGTTTACTGTTGCGCAGTGACATGTTTTGTTTTTGTACAATAACTAAAACAAAATCTACAATAACTTGCTTAGCGTCCATATATTTTGTATTAAAATGGCTTGAATTAGTACATTGTATGTGTTCCTAATTTTAAAAGGAGGAAATTACATTCTTTTTAATCACATATTGATATGCTAAATATTTAGTGTTTTGCAGTAATGTGTTTTGTTAGTTTTTCTATTAAAAAATGGTTTAGTAAAAACAGCAAAAACTTAGTTAGCGTCCACATATCTTGTATTAAAATGGCGTGAATTAGTACATTGTATGTGTTCCTATTTTTTTAAAAAGAGAAAATTATAGTTGTCACATATTGATATGCTAAAAGTTTACGGACATATTTTGTTTTTGTATTATAAAACAAAAATCTACAATAACTCGCCTTGTTTTAGTACATTGTAGGACTTCCTATTTTTAAATGAGGAAATTATATTATTGTATGTCACATATCCATATGCATAAAGTTTAGTGTTGTGCAGTTACATGTTTGGTTTTAAACAGTTTTTCTATTAAAAGTTGTATTTGTGCTCCCGTTAAAATAATAATAGTTCTGTGCTATCGAGTTGGATTTTGCAACAGATCAGTAAAGTCCAATATTTCCCCACACGTGCATATCTTAATAGTCCTGCACTACAACCAGCTAATGCAACAAAGTTCCGTTCTTCTCTGTACTGTAAAGTCCAGATTTGAATGACAATAACAGGAAGTCTATAAGCAGTCATTGTGTTGTTGTGTAAGGGCAGGGTTTCTCAACCTTTTTTTAACCGAGGCACATTTTTTCCATTAAAAAAAAAATAAAAAATAAAAATACAGAGGCACACCACCAGCAGAAAACGTTAAAAAAATGAAACTCCACCAGGTTGCCGGGCTTTAGTTCCTGTTTTGTGCTGTTATCTTGGTGACCCTGTTTTGTTGGCGTTTTCCTGAAGCAGCTTCACGCCTTCCTTCGAGCGCTATTGCCCGCACCTTCTTTGTTTTCGCAATCAAGACTATTTAAGTTGTGCGTACGCTATCCTTCTTTGTCGGGACATTGTTGATTGTCATGTCATGTAGGGATGTGCTTTGCGGACGCCGTCTTTGCTCCGCACGCTGCAAGTTTTTGCTGTCGTCCAGCATTCCGTTTTTGTTGACTTTGCAGCCAGTTCAGTTTGAATTTTGTTTTACATAGCCATCCCTAGGCTTCAGTGCCTTTTCCTAGCGGGACGAGCCTTTTGTTCATTTTTTGTTTGAGCGTTACATACCTTTTTACCTGCACGCTCTGCTCTGCATATTGGGATCACGACAAACCATCCTCGACGCGTTCCGACTTCTACAAAGCAATGAACTACCCTCTTCCACCTACTGATAGAGTATTACAAGATTACCCCTGCCAAGCTCCACACAGCACAGGCACATTATTATGATTATTGATTTGCATAAAAAAAATATTTTTTGGACCAATTAGGTGAAGTTGCATAATTTCCCACGGCACACCAGACAATAACTCATGGAACTCTAGTGTGCCACGGCACAGTGGTTGAAAGTCACTGTTAGGGGAATAAAGTGCGCTTTTATTTGCAACACTGAACAATAAAGAGGAGGAATTGATTCACTGATCAAGACGAAAACCACAACATCACCATCACTGTGTAGTTCTCCAAAAATATCGATTGTTAAACTTCGCTAATATTTAAAGATTAGCATCAATACGAATGGCCCATCGAATCCTAAATAACACTGCACCAGCGCCACTTAAGCACTTTGTCCAGTTTACATCTGCTGTGACGACTAGAAACACACGACCATCCATCAGGGGGCAGTGTAGCGTACCCAGATGTAAAACATCTTTTGCACAATCAACCTTTTCATATAAAGCCATTAAGGAATGGAACAAACTTGAAAAGTTTAACAGATTACTCTACATTTACAATTATAGTTAAAAAGTGGCTTTGGAGCAATCAAAGCTGCTCACACGGTCACTCAGGTGGCCAACTATGTTTGACAGATCAACTTAATGTGTAGTATATTTATCCATGAGAGCATTTTTGTTGTAAATTATGAGGTGTATGTGTTAAAATCATGGTTGTTTTTACAAATGATGACAGATGTGAACAAGAGCATGTATTGTCTTCGTGTGATGATGTAAATGAGGTGTGGTTGTATTGTATATTATGTATGTGTCCATGAAAGGACATTTTAAGACTTTTCTTAATTTGATTATGTGATATGGTATGATTTTATTGTAATGGTTTTATTGCATGATTTTTGTATCCCTTTAATTTAGGTAGCCAGGGACTGCAGATGGAAATTAGCTAATTAGCTATAATCTGGTACAGAACATAGATGTCTTTGAACTTAATGTTTCTGTGCATTGTCCCTTCAAATTAAGACTAAACTAGTGTTTGAATGTGAGTGTGAATGTTGTCTGTCTCTGTTAGCCCTGCGATGAGGTGGCGACTTGTCCAGGGTGTACCCTGCCTTCCGCCCGATTGAAGCTGAGATAGGCGCCAGCACCCCCCGCGACCCCAAAAGGGAATAAGCGGTAGAAAATGGATGGATGGATAAACTTACCTAAACTTAGGGGTGGGTGATATATCGATATATATACGATATAGAAAATGACTATATCGTAATCGAGTATATGTTCTCAATTAAGACTAAACTTAGCTACACTTAGGGCTGGGTGATATATCGATATATACGATATAGCGCGGGTTTGTCTCTGTGCAATATAGAAAATGACTATATCGTAATATTCGAGTACATGTTCTCACGCAGTTGCTTTTAGTTGCGGGCGTACACTTCAGGCTCTTCTCACTCACTCTTTCCTGTCTTGTCTTCACAGACAAGCAGGCGCACATTTTTACATACGTCATACGTCACATACGTGTCCGCCCTCGCAGAGAAGAGAGGTAGCATACTGGGCTACGTTAGCTGCTAACGTAGCCGTACAAGAGAAAGAAGGTGCGGATCTGGTAACAAATGAAGGAAGACTTCATTCCCAAGAAAAACAGCAGGGTTTCGATCGTCTGGCGGTGGTTCGGCTTCAAGTGGGAATATGTCGAACAGACAACCGTAATTTGTCAAGTGTTGGGGGGAAAAAGTAGCATTACTGCTAATATGTAGTATCATTTGAAAAGTCACTCGCTAGAGAATGAAGAGAATTTCATAACTTTAGTAACATACCACATAGGGAAGGATGAATACTATTTGATTTCCTATTATGCAGCTAATTTTTATTTGACACTTAAAATGTCTCTTGCACTTTTTGTTTGGTAAATGACTTGAATGTTTGTGCCATTGCTTAATAACTTTAATAAATACTCTTTTGGTCAATTGACTTAGTTGTGATTTCCCTCTCTGCATGAATGTTTAAAAGTAGCATATAATAATGTCGTATGAAGAAGAATGTTTTAATGTATACACATATAATCATCATACTGCTGTGACTATATGCATCAAGTGTACATTCAAGGCCAAGGCAAAATATCGTAATATATATCGTATATCGCGATATGAAAAAAAAAGCATCGCCCAGCCCTACACTGCTATTGTGTTTAAATATGTCTGACTAAAGGAGCTGACAATGCTTTTTTTTGTTTGTTTTCTAACAGCGTCATTCAATTAAATTATCTTATCTAATCTCTTGTACCCCATGCAAGGAGGCAAAGGTTTGAGAGCACTTTTACAGGCCACCAGGCCTGAATTCTAGAGCACAAATTGTGCTAAACAAAGCAAGCCAAAGACAAATAATGAAAGACAGTGCTGCAGAATCAGATAGTATAATATAGTACAGTGTAATTACTGTGCTGTGTCAGTTCCTCTTGTCGTGTTCTACTCTGATGGCGTGACGTGCAAAAAAAAAAAAAAAAAAAAAAAAAGGAGTTGTGCACAAATTTGGATGCGCAACAAAAGGGGATGCAATGACAGGAACCGGACCGTTAGCCTTTTCCAGCTAGCGGATGCGACTCTTGCTAAACCGGGGTGGGGGTGGTGGAAGGTTACATAACGTTAATAACTCGGTTCATGTCGGGACTGACCAAAATACGTGGCAAAGCCTTTCATGACTAACACGGTGAATGACTCAACAAAACGGATAAAAAAAAAAGGTGGCTTGGTTGTCACCGGGCAAATGCACCAAATTCAGGGTGGGGCCGTGAATGCACCACATGTGTACCGCTAGGTGGGGCCGTGAATGCACCACATGTGTGCGCGCTAGCCTTCCTATATATATTAAACAAAAATAATTTCGAAAAAAAAAAAACACCCCCCGCCCATAAATGTGCTTTATTTATTCCAAACACAAGTTTTTGGTGTAGAACGTGAGATGGCACGGGATCGAGTGAAATAGCGTCAAACAGAGACAAAGAGGGGGAAAAAAAAAATCACAGCTAGCGCAGCCATGATGGTTGCCGTTTACTGCCCGGACTAGCTAGCTAGGCTATATTGCCCGGACTAGCTAGGTTAGGCTAAGTGCAGTTTATAATGCCCGGACTAGCTAGGTTAGGCTACACTGCCCGGACTAGCTAGCTAGGCTAGGTGCCGTTTACTACCCGGACTAGCTAGCTAGGCTAGGCTAGGCTAACAAAACCGTTAGCTATGTTGGCCCCGGGGCGAACGCTGCACCTGCCAGCCGAGTCCCGTTATTAAGCCTTTGGACAACGCCGAGCCGCAGGGTGAAAATAACGGGGACCAAGGTGTAAACACACGCCAAGGAAGCGGAGCCATGACAACGGAGCGGCTTCTTTAAGCCCCTTTTTTGTGAAAGCGGCTTTTATGTCGGAGAATGACGGAAATGGACGGAAATGCACGAAATGGCGCCAGTCGTTTCCAGGCCGTGTTCAATTCTCCATTCGGACGTCGAATATTGTCAGGAATATGGTTAAAGATATATGATGGCGATATTATGAATAAACGCTTATTTTTTTGTTTTTTAAAAACATGTTTTGGAAGAAGCGGAAATGAAGCGGGTTCTCGTCTTATGTATGGACGGGAGCCAAATAATGTCAAATAAATAGGGACTCGTTGAAAGAGGAATTCCCCCAAAAAAAAAAAAAAATGTCAAACTGTGGCTGTTATTGAAAAAGTGAAGAAAGGACGTACCATTGTTGTAGCTGTGAGTTGATCGGCGTCTGGACAGAAATTGAATGGGCTCGCTGATGATGAATAGTTTGCTCTCTCTCGTCACGTGAACGCGCATGTGATGCTCGCGCGCCTGCTGTGAAGTGCACGAGCAACGTGCACGAGGGGGAGCGCGTCCCCGTGAGAAACTCCGGCCATGTTTTTATATTTTTTTTAATTTTTTTTTTTAATGTAATGTTTTGTTACGTGATACACGTCTGTTCAAACTGTCATCAAAACAAAGGTTGATTACTTTAATTTGACTCCCTTTCATTCATTTCTTTAATGTCGGTTTCTTTGGCAATAGAACAAAAAGTGTCTATTTTATCTTTTTTTTAATTAATTTAATTATTTGAACAACAAACATAGATTTAGAAATTCACACAAAAGTCAGGAAACTTTCGTCAACTAGGATAGAAAACCAAAGCAAATAGAGAGAGTAATAATACTAAATGCACTACTTTCTTTATTATAATAAGACTTTGATCATTTTAATACCTTTTGAGTGAAATATTTTAAAATGACATGGACGGTGCACGGAGGAAAATATATTTAGATTTAAAGAGCCCAAAGGGCATAAGCGGTAGAAAATGGATGGATGGATGGAGTGCAATTGTAATAATGTCCATCTGTATTGTAACGCAAGGTAATTTTAATATAATATTATGTTGCATAATTAGTATTAGTATGATTTGCCACACAGTAACAAATCAAACCATTTTTTTTCTTTATGTAATGTTTTGTTACGTGATACACGTCTGTTCAAACTGTCATCAAAACAAAGGTTGATGACTTTAATTTGACTTCCTTTCAGTCATTTCTTTAAAGTCGGTTTATTTGACAATAGAACAAAAAGTGTCTATTTTATCATTTTAATTCATTTATAATGTATAATTCACACAAAAGTCAAGGTACTTTCAACAACTAGGAAAGACAACAAAAGCAAATACAGATAGAGTGATAATACTAAATCAGGGGTGTCCAAAGTTTTCCACTGAGGGCCACACATGGAAAAATTAAAGAGTCGGGGGCAATTTTAATATTTTTCATTTTAAAATGTATTTTACCTTTAGGGGTCCCGGGGACCATAAAGGGTCTCAGTTATTAAAATGTTAAAAATAAGTCAAATTTGTATTATTTTTTATTTAACGCCTACAGTAAAGCTCTATATCAACTTTAAAATAAAATAAAAAAGGTTTATGGCTTTTCTGTGAAAAACATCTCTGTTTTTTTAATAGTAAAACTGAAATATGCAGTGTTTAGAAATTACAGCCCTAAAAGATCAATAATGCAGGACACTATTGATTTTAATTATTAATTATTTTGGAGTAATCACAGTGAAGAGATAAATAAAATACCGCTAAATATATTTGGGATGAAAAAGGTGCCCCACTCAGAAAGTGATACATTTTTATTAGTTTTTTTTTTAACTTTCAACACTTAAGTTACAAGATCAACTTCAAATATATCCGTCGATTTTATGTTTAAAACTATTATTTTGTTGGTTTCATGCTCTTTTGTCGAAGAAAACTTTGTTTTTAAACTGCAACTGCACAATATATGCAATATTTAACACAGAAAACATTTTAAAGTGAAATATTTGAACTAATTGGAGCTTTGAAAATAATTCATTATAACATGGATTTTTTTTTTCTTTTTTTTTTTGGAGCGATTGCAAAAAAAAAATAATAATAATAATTGATTGATTGAAACTTATAATTAGTAGATTGCACAGTTCAGTACATATTCTGTACAATTGACCACTAAATGGTAACACCACAATACATTTTTCAACTTGTTTAAGTCGGGGTCCACGTTAATCAATTCACGGTAAAGATGTTTTTTACATGGTAAAATAACGACAAAAGGAAAAAAAACAGCCTGTATGGCAGCTTTTTGTCAACATTGCAAGTTTTTCTCGATAGATTTCACCTCATTCCAATATTTTTAATGTTCTTTTTTATTTTTGCAGTAGCATTTCCAGAATGTGTGGCGGGCCGGTAAACAATTAGCTGCGGGCCGCAAATGGCCCCCGGGCCACACTTTGTACACCCCTGTAGTAAATGCACTACTTTATTTATCATAATAAGATTTTGGTCATTTTAATACCTTCTGAGTGAAATATTTGAAATGACATGGCGGTGCAGAGACACATACAAAGAAAGCAATTGTAATAATGTCCATCTGTACTCTAACGCAAGGTCATTTTAATATAATGTTATGTCGCATAATTAGTATTAGTATGATTTGCCACACAGTGACAAATCAAACCATTATCATTTTTTTAATGTAATGTTTTGTTACGTGATACACGTCTGTTCAAACTGTTTGATTTGACTTCCTCTCATTAATTTTGAATGTCGTTTTCTTGTTAATAGAACAAAAAGTGTCGATTTTATATTTTTATATGAACATACAAGAGTTAGTTTTTTTTAAATTATTAAACAACAAAGATACATTTATAATCCACACAAAAGTCAAGGCTCTTTCAACAAGGAAAGAAAACAAAAGCAAATACAGATATAGAGTAATAATACAAAAAAATTATTAAAAAAAAAAAAGACAAAAAGGGCTACCTAAATCTACCAATACCCATTTTGTACTCTTAATCATTCTCCAAGATTTGATGGATAATTGTATTTAAAATATATATATATTTTAAAAAGACAAAAAGGGCTGCCTAAATCACTTTCAATGTTTTTCACAAGGATATCAATTCTATACTCTTAATAATTCTCCAAGAATTTATTGATTGTATTTAAAAAAATTTAAATAAAAAGACAAAAATAGCTACCTAAATCACTTTAATGTTTTTAACAAGGATATCAATTTTGTACTCTTAATATTCTCCAAGATTTTATTGACTGTATTTAAAAAAAAAAAAAAAAAAAAAATTTAAACGCTACCTGAATCACTTTAAATGGTTTTAACAAGGATATCAATTTTGTACTTTTAATCATTCTCTAAGATGTTATTGGTTGTATTTTTTTTTTTTAAAAAGACAAAAATAGCTACCTGAATCGCTTTAAATGTTTTTAACAAAGATATCAATTTTGTACTCTTAATCATTCTCCAAGATTTTATTGATTGTATTAAAAAAATAATAATACCAATACAAAAATAGCTACCTAAATCGCTTTAAATGTTTTTAACAAAGATATTAATCTTGTTTTTTAATGATTCTCCAAGATCTTATTGATTGTATTTTTTTTAAATAATTAATAAGACAAAAATAGCTACCTAAATTACTTTAAATGTTTTTAACAAGGATATCAATTTTGTACTTTTAATCATTCTCTAAAATTTCATTGATTGTATTTTTTTTTTAAAAAGACAAAAATAGCTACCTAAATCGCTTTAAATGTTTTTAACAAAGTTATCAATTTTGTACTCTTAATCGTTCTCCAAGATTTTATTGATTGTATTAAAAAAAAAAAAAATACCAAGACAAAGATAGCTACCTAAATCGCTTTAAATGATTTTAACAAAGATATCAATTTTGTTTTTTTAATCATTCTCCAAGATTTTATTGATTGTATTTTTTGTTAAAAATAATTAACAAGACAAAAATAGCAACCTAAATCACTTTAAATGTTAACAAGGATATCAATTTTGTACTTTTAATCATTCTCAAACATTTTATTGATTGTATTCAAAAATAAAAAAAGACAAAACTAGCTACCTAAATCGTTTTAAATGTTTTTAACAAGGATATCAATTTGGTACTCTTACTCATTCGCCAAGATTTTATTGATTGCATTAAAAAAAAAAAAAAAAATTACCAAGACAAAAATAGCTACCTAAATCGCTTTAAATGATTTTAACAAAGATATCAATTTTGTTTTTTTAATCATTCTCCAAGATTTTATTGATTGTATTTTTTGTTAAAAATAATTAACAAGACAAAAATAGCTACCTAAATCACTTTAAATGTTTTTAACAAGGATATCAATTTTGTACTTTTAATCATTCTCTAAAATTTTATTGATTGTATTTAAAAATAAAAAAAGACAAAAATAGCTACGTAAATCACTTTAAATGTTTTTAACAAGGATATCAATTTGGTACTCTTACTCATTCGCCAAGATTTTATTGATTGTATTAAAAAAAAAAAAAATACCAAGACAAAAATAGCTACCTAAATTGCTTTGAATGTTTTTAACAAAGATATCAATTTTGTTTTTTAATCAATCTCCAAGATTTATTGATTGTATTTTTTTTTTTATAATTAAAAAGACAAAAATAGCTACCTAAATCACTTTAAATGTTTTTAACAAGGATATCAACTTGGTACTCTTAATCATTCTCCAAGATTTTATTGATTGTATTTAAAAATTAAAAAAAGACAAAAATAGCTACCTGAATCACTTTAAATGTTTTTAACAACAAAATAAATTTTGTACTCGTAATCATTCTCAAAGATTTGATTGATAATTGTAACCCATTAAGCCTATTATAAAACATCAGCCTGACTTTTATAAATCGACATTTATGTAGGAAAAAAAATAAACATGGAAGAGTACTGACAAACACTTTCGTTGGTGCTTTAAGTGTCGTGTGAATATTCAAAATATCGCTTTGTCTTTTATCACTTCCGTTAAACGTGCCCGGACCAACATGGCTGCCGTCACGCATCACTTTCCAGTGTGGTGGTCGTAACACGACGACGCTGCCACTACCCGGCAATTATGTTTTGCCAGGTCGACTATCTAAACTACGGGGTGGTGGTGGGGGAAGCAGATTCTAGACGAGGGGAGGCGTTAATTTCGCCATTAGCCGCCCCCTTTCTCCCTCTCTCGCTACGCGTCTCCTTCCCTCCGCTGCGGCTTTTTGTTGAACTCACTTCCAAATAAGGAAGTGAACGTTGGGTCAGTGCACGCGCTTCGGGGGGAGGGGTCGGGCCTCGCGACGCTCATTGCCATATAAGGAAACAAGGAGCGCCAAAAAATGGCCATGGCGGGGAGAGAGAGAGAGGAAGAGAGAAAGAGAGAGAAAGAGAGAGAGAGAGAGAGAGATCATAGAGAATAGAGGGGCGGCCATAGAGACGACGACAGGCATCATGGGCTTGGTTTGTTGTAACAGCGGAAGACGAAAGACGACGACGGTGACTCAACATTTCTTTACAGCCTTTTGTGAAAAAAAACAACTAAAAAAAACGTGTCACTGTCACGACCAAAGCTGGAGTCAAAGATGGCCACTTGGAAGAGAAACGTCATGGCGACCTACATTCCATTAAAGAGGAACACAAAGCACCTTTGTCGACAGAATGCCTACTAAATAGTATGACTACTAAATAGTGTCCATGTTGTCTTTCTCTCCTTGCGCCATTGTCCTCTGCGGAAACCACGCCCCTCAGACCTCACAGTCCTTCATAAAGGCAAACTGTTTGATCAAAGATTGTTTTTATATGACAGGAGTCGGGTTTTTTATTATTACCGCATTTCCTTGAATTGCCGCAGGGGCGCTAATTATTTTAAAACCTCTTCTCACTCCTGCGCTTGCCAAAGGCATGTGGTAAAAGTAAGCATGTGCTAATTATTTTAAAACCTCTTCTCACTCCGGCGCTTGCTAGAGGCATGCGGTAAAAGTAAGTATGCGCTAATTATTTTAAAACCTCTTCTCACTCCTACGCTTACTAAAGGCATGCGGTAAAAGTAAGCATGCGCTAATTATTTTAAAACCTCTTCTCACTCCTGCGCTTGCCAAAGGCATGCGGTAAAAGTAAGCATGCGCTAATTATTTCAAAACCCCTTCTCACTCCTGCGCTTGCCAAAGGCATGCGGTAAAAGTAAGCATGCGCTAATTATTTTAAAACATCTTCTCCCTCCGGCGCTTGCCAAAGGCATGCAGTAAAAGTAAGCATGCACTAATTACTTTAAAACCTCTTCTCACTCCTGCGCTTGCCAAAGGCATGCGGTAAAAGTAAGCATGCGCTAATTATTTTAAAACCTCTTCTCACTCCTGTGCCTGCCAAAGGCATGCAGTAAAAGTAAGCATGCACTAATTATTTTAAAACCTCTTCTCACTCCTGCGCTTGCCAAAGGCATGCGGTAAAAGTAAGCATGCGCTAATTATTTTAAAACCTCTTCTCACTCCTGCGCTTACCAAAGGCAAGCGGTAAAAGTAAGCATGCGCTAATTATTTTAAAACCTCTTCTCACTCCTGCGCTTGCCAAAGGCATGCGGCAAAAGTAAGCATGCGCTAATTATTTTAAAACCTCTTCTCACTCCTGCGCTTGCCAAAGGCATGCGGTAAAAGTAAGCATGCGCTAATTATTTTAAAACCTCTTCTCACTCCTGCGCTTGCCAAAGGCATGCGGTAAAAGTAAGCATGCGCTAATTTTTTTAAAACCTCTTCTCCCTCCGGCGCTTGCCAAAGGCATGCAGTAAAAGTAAGCATGCACTAATATTTTAAAACCTCTTCTCACTCCTGCACTTGCCAAAGGCATGCGGTAAAAGTAAGCATGCACTGATTATTTTAAAACTTCTTCTCACTCCTGCGCTTGCCAAAGGCATGCGGTAAAAGTAAACATGCACTAATTATTTCAAAACCTCTTCTCACTCCTGCACTTGCCAAAGGCATGTGGTAAAAGTAAGCATGCGCTAATTATTTTAAAACCTCTTCTCACTCCGGCGCTTGCCAGAGGCATGCGGTAAAAGTAAGTATGCGCTACTTATTTTAAAACCTCTTCTCACTCCTGCGCTTACCAAAGGCATGCGGTAAAAGTAAGCATGCGCTAATTATTTTAAAACTTCTTCTCCCTCCGGCGCTTGCCAAAGGCATGCAGTAAAAGTAAGCATGCACTAATTATTTTAAAACCTCTTCTCACTCCTGCGCTTACCAAAGGCATGCGGCAAAAGTAAGCATGCGCTAATTATTTTAAAACCTCTTCTCACTCCTGCGCTTGCCAAAGGCATGCGGCAAAAGTAAGCATGCGCTAATTATTTTAAAACCTCTTCTCACTCCTGCGCTTGCAAGAGGCATGCGGTAAAAGGAAGCATGCGCTAATTATTTTAAAACCTCTTCTCACTCCTGTGCCTGCCAAAGCCTTGCAGTAAAAGTAAGCATGCACTAATTAGTTTAAAACCTCTTCTCACTCTGGCACTTACCAAAGGCATGCAGTAAAAGTAAGCATGCGCTAATTATTCTAAAACCTCTTCTCACTCCGGCACTTACCAAAGGCATGCGGTAAAAGTAAGCATGCGCTAATTATTTTAAAACCTCTTCTCACTCCTGCGCTTGCCAAAGGCATGCGGTAAAAGTAAGCATGCTCTAATTATTTTAAAACCTCTTCTCACTCCTGCGCTTGCCAAAGGCATGCGGTAAAAGTAAACATGCGCTAATTATTTTAAAACCTCTTCTCACTCCTGTGCCTGCCAAAGGCATGCAGTAAAAGTAAGCATGCACTAAGTAGTTTAAAACCTCTTCTCACTCCGCCACTTACCAAAGGCATGCGGTAAAAGTAAGCACACGCTAATTATTCTAAAACCTCTTCTCACTCCGTCACTTACCAAAGGCATGCGGTAAAAGTAAGCATGCGCTAATTATTTTAAAACCTCTTCTCACTCCTGCGCTTACCAAAGGCATGCGGTAAAAGTAAGCATGCACTAATTATTTTAAAACCTCTTCTCACTCCTGCACTTGCCAAAGGCATGCAGTAAAAGTAAGCTTGCAGTAATTATTTCAAAACCTCTTCCCACTCCGGCAATTGCCAAAGGCATGCAGTAAAAGTAAGCATGCGCTAATTATTTTAAAACCTCTTCTCACTCCTGCGCTTACCAAACGCATGCGGTAAAAGTAAGCATGCACAAATTATTTTAAAACCTCTTCTCACTCCGGCAATTGCCAAAGTCATGCGGTAAAAGTAAGCATGCACTAATTATTTTAAAACCTCTTCTCCTGCACTTACCAAAGGCATGCGGTAAAAGTAAGCATGCGCTAATTATTTTAAAACCTCTTCTCACTCCTGCGCTTACCAAAGGCATGCGGTAAAAGTAAGCATGCGCTAATTATTTTAAAACCTCTTCTCACTCCGGCACTTGCCAAAGGCATGCGGTAAAAGTAAGCATGCGCAAATTATTTTAAAACCTCTTCTCACTCCTACACTTGCCAAAGGCATGCAGTAAAAGTAAGCATGCAGAATTATTTTAAAACCTCTTCTCACTCCGGCACTTGCCAAATGCACGCAGTAAAAGTAAACATGCACTAATTCTTTTAAAACGTCTTCTCACTCCGGCACTTACCAAAGGCATGCAGTAAAAAATTGAGTGTGATGTAAGTTTGGACCTTAAATCCTACTGAATAGCCCTTGATCTTCTTCCCTTTATGCGATTTCAAATTATTGAAATTAGCCTCCTCCATTTAGAAAAGGATGACAGGTGAAGTGTCACTCGTGACGTGACGAGTTTGACCCGGCGGTAATACTAAACATGCGCAAATTATTTTGCGAAGCGAGTTTGACCCGGTAGTAATTCAAGGCAGGCGCATACTATATGCCCTGCGGCAATTCAAGGAAATACGTTAGGGACTTGAGTCAAAGCCCAAGTCAAAGATCGTCTTTTAGGAGTGCCCGAACGTTTTGAGTCCAGGGGCCAAAGTGAGAAAAAGAGCACCATGAGTGAGGAAGGTAGCCTCATATCCACAATAGTTTATCATGAAGTAGTCCAGATTGTCACTAATGCATCTTTTATGTAAAATTTTAATCTAAATGTTAAAAAAGTCATTTTCTGCAGGTTTTATCTTGCCATTTCCAGGTGTTGTTTTGTAACCAGTTCCGCCAAAAAGAGAAAAAGAGCACCATGAGTGAGGAAGGTAGCCTCATACCCGCAATAATTTATCATGAAGTAGTCCAGATTGTCACTAATGCATCTTTTATGTAAAATTTTAATCTAAATGTTAAAAAAGTCATTTTCTGCAGATTTTTTTTTGCCATTTCCAGGTGTTGTTTTGTAACCAGTTCCGCCAAAGTGAGAAAAAGAGCACCATGAGTGAGGAAGGTAGCCTCATATCCACAATAGTTTATCATGAAGCAGTCCAGATTGTCACTAATGCATCTTTTATGTAAAATTTTAATCTAAATGTTAAAAAAGTCATTTTCTGCAGCTTTTTTTTTTGCCATTTCTAGGTGTTGTTATGTAACCAGTTCCGCCAAAGGGAGAAAAAGAGCACCATGAAGGTAGCCTCATATTCACAATAATTCATCATGAAGTAGTCCAGATTGTCACTAATCCATCTTTTATGTAAAATTTTAATCTAAATGTTAAAGTAATTTTCTGCAGATTTTTTTTTGCCATTTCCAGGTGTTGTTTTGTAACCAGTTCCGCCAAATTGAGAAAAAGAGCACTATGAGTGAGGAAGGTAGCCTCATATCCACAATAGTTTATCATGAAGTAGTCCAGATTGTCACTAATACATCTTTTATGTAAAATTTTAATCTAAATGTTAAAAAAAGTCATTTTCTGCAGATTTTTTTTGCCATTTCTAGGTGTTGTTATGTAACCAGTTCCGCCAAAGGGAGAAAAAGAGCACCATGAAGGTAGCCTCATATTCACAATAATTCATCATGAAGTAGTCCAGATTGTCACTAATGCATCTTTTATGTAAAATTTTAATCTAAATGTTAAAAAAGTCATTTTCTGCAGATTTTTTTTTGCCATTTCCAGGTGTTGTTTTGTAACCAGTTCCGCCAAAGTGAGAAAAAGAGCACCATGAGTGAGGAAGGTAGCCTCATATCCACAATAGTTTATCATGAAGTAGTCCAGATTGTCACTAATGCATCTTTTATGTAAAATTTTAATCTAAATGTTAAAAAAGTCATTTTCTGCAGATTTTTATTTTGCCATTTCTAGGTGTTGTTATGTAACCAGTTCCGCCAAAGGGAGAAAAAGAGCACCATGAAGGTAGCCTCATATTCACAATAATTCATCATGAAGTAGTCCAGATTGTCACTAATGCATCTTTTATGTAAAATTTTAATCTAAATGTTAAAAAAGTCATTTTCTGCAGATTTTTTTTGCCATTTCCAGGTGTTGTTTTGTAACCAGTTCCACCAAAGTGAGAAAAAGAGCACCATGAGTGAGGAAGGTAGCCTCATACCCGCAATAATTTATCATGAAGTAGTCCAGATTGTCACTAATGCATCTTTTATGTGAAATTTTAATCTAAATGTTAAAAAAGTCATTTTCTGCAGATTTTGTTTGCCATTTCCAAGTGTTGTTTTGTAACCAGTTCCGCCAAAGTGAGAAAAAGAGCACCATGAGTGAGGAAGGTAGCCTCATACCCGCAATAATTTATCATGAAGTAGTCCAGATTGTCACTAATGCATCTTTTATGTAAAATTTTAATCTAAATGTTAAAAAAGTAATTTTCTGCAGATTTTTTGGCCATTTCTAGGTGTTGTTTTGTAACCAGTTCCGCCAAAGTGAGAAAAATAGCACCATGAGTGAGGAAGGTAGCCTCATACCCGCAATAATTCATCATGAAGTAGTAGAAATTGTCACTCATTCACTTAGAAGCTCTGCATCTTTTAGGTAAATTTTCAACCTCGATGTTAAAAATTGAATTTTCCGCAGATTTTCATGCTAACTTTTTATGCTGGCTTTTTTGCTACGTTCTATGTCTACACCTGGGGTCACCAACCTTTTTGAAACCAAGAGCTACTTCTTGGGTACTGATTAATGCGAAGGGCTACCAGTTTGATACACACTTAAATAAATTGCCAGAAATAGCCAGAAATTGCAAATATGCTCAATTTACCTTAAAAAAATAAATCTACACATATAAAAAATGGGTATTTCTGTCCGTCATTCCGTCGTACATTTTTTTTCCTTTTACGGAAGGTTTTTTGTAGAGAATAAATGATGAAAAAAACACTTAATTGAATGGTTTAAAAGAGGAGAAAACACGAAAAAAATGAAAATTAAGTTTTGAAATATAGTTTATCTTCAATTTCGACTCTTTAAAATTCAAAATTCAACCGATAAAAATGACGAGAAAAACTAGATAATTCGAATCTTTTTGAAAAATTAAAAAAAAAGTTTGATGGCTAATGATTAGTAATTTTTTCTGATTAAGATTAATTTTAAAATTTTGATGACATGTTTTAAATAGGTTAAAATCCAATCTGCACTGTTAGAATATATAACAAATTGGACCAAGCTAAATTTATAACAAAGACAAATAATTTCTTCTAGATTTTCCAGAACAAACATTTTAAAAGGAATCCAAAAGACTTTGAAATAGGATTTAAATTGGATTTTACATATTTTCTAGGTTTTCCAGAATATTTTTGGGGAATTTTAATCATAATTTTGAATACATATTTCACAAATATTCTTTGTCGAAAATACAGAAGCTAAAATGAAGAATTATATTAAAATGTATTTATTATTCTTTACAATAAAAAAAATGAATTTACTTGAACATTGATCTAAATTGTCAGGAAAGAAGAGGAAGGAATTTAAAAAGGTATATGTGTTTAAAAATCCTAAAATCCTTTTTAAGGTTGTATTTTTTCTTTAAAATTGTCTTTCTGAAAGTTATAAGAAGCAAAGTAAAAAAAATAATGAATTTATTTAAACAAGTGAAGACCAAGTCTTTAAAATATTTTCTTGGATTTTCAAATTCTATTTGAGTTTTGTCTCTCTTAGAATTCAAAATGTCGAGCAAAGCGAGACCAGCTTGCCAGTAAATAAATACAATTTAAAAAATAGAGGCGGCTCACTGGTAAGTGCTGCTATTTGAGCTTTTTTTTTAGAACAGGCCAGCGGGCGACTCATCTGGTCCTTACGGGCACCGCGTTGGTGACCCCTGGTCTACACCAACAAATACTGCATTTTGGTGTTTCTTCTTACTCAGCCATGTGCTAGCTCAACGTTGGCATGCTAATTTAGAACATTTACAGCTAATATTACACTTTTTTTGTCTATTTCAGCAGTCACACACCTTAGAGTTATACAACTTGGAACGTGACACATTTTAACACTTGGCGTGCTAACGTTAGCATGCTAGCATCAAAGTGTTAACTTTCCTATTGTGCTATATTATGCTTTTTTTGTCTACTTCTGCAGCCATACAACTAAGTCATAAAAGTTGGTATTTGAAACATGCTAACTGTATGCATGTTCATGTTAGCATGCTAAAATTTCTATAGAAATGTATATAAAAACAAAAATGGTTAAGCTGTTTTTAACGTTAAGTTTCTGCCGACTGAGAGGTCATATTCTCATATATACGGTAGTTGATGTTTCAGGCTGAATTACTGTACATGAAAAAACTGATTTATGGCAAAATTTGGCGGCAGAGCAGAGTTGTTGTTTTTTTACCTATTGTCATTTTTACAGTGTACAATTAAATGGGTAACTCACTTTAAAATGATTAAGTCATTCAGATATTTAAAGAAAAAAAGAGTAATGTATGATAATAAATTATTTATTGCATTTTTAGGAAACACAAACAATATTTCTTATTATTAGAGATTATAACTACCTTCAAACCTAAGCTTATACAAATTGAACTAACATTACACTATTACCATTACCAACATTAAATTATTACAGATTCATAGATAACTACATTCCCTTTATATATTCATACACATTTAATGAAATCATTCAATAAAATGTGATATTTCTTACATTATTAGAGTTTAATGTATATGCAATTGCATGCAGTAGGAGTATATTTTCGGTCAAAAAAGATAATGTACTAGTCAAAAATCCTGTATACGCGACAGCAGCACTGTTTTTAAGGCCCTGCTGTAGAAAGGCTAGTCAAAGATATGCAAATGTTCCTTTTTGAATGTTCTTGAATGTATAATAGACTGTATTTGTCATGATCCGTGGTCCGTATCATGTTTTGTTTAGTTATGTTCAGTTAGTTTTGGACTTCTTTTAGTTCCTGGTTGCACTTTCTTGTTTGTTCTGTCTCCATGGTTACGTAGTGTCACGATCCGCTATGCGGATCGTTTATTGTTTCGCCGTTTATATGTTTTGATCATGTTTAGTTTTAGACTCGGCCGATTCCTGTGTTTGTGCACTTCCTGTTGTAGCTCGTTGCCATGGTTTCTTATTTGTCCCAGCTGCTATTCCTTTGTCGCACACTTGATGGCAATTATGATTTAAGTATATAAGCCTGCGTTATTCCTTAGTTCGTCCTTGGTCCATTCTGTCACACGTGCGGCGCACTTGCTGCGCAGAGTTGCCACTTCATGGATGCACACGACCAGTCAGGTAGGATTGCAGGTAAGAATTTGATTTTAATATAATAAAACAAAAAAACAGTGGTACAAAAAGGGAAAATAAAGCGCGTGCCTACGCACGGGAAGCTAAAGCTAAAACTTAGCAAGAGCCAAAAGTAAAAACAAACGACGTGCCGAGCGCATGCGAAGCTAAGGCGGAACTTAGCACAAAAGAATCTATAATACAGGATACTAACCGTGACTTGTTGCTAAAAGCAAACAATGGACCAAAGACCAACTAAGGAATAACGCAGGCTTACATACTTAAATAATAATTGCCATCAGGTGTGCGACAAAGGAATAGCAGCTGGGACAAATAAGAAACCATGGCAACGAGCTACAACAGGAAGTGCACAAACACAGTAATCGGCCGAGTCTAAAACTAAACATGATCAAAACACGGCGAAACAATAAATGATCCACGTAGCGGATCGTGACACTACATAACCATGAAGACAGAACAAACAAGGAAGTGCAACCAGGAACTAAAAAAAGTCCAAAACTAACCGAACATAACTAAACAAAACATGATCCGGACCACGGATCATGACAGTATTTATATTATTCACAGGTGAGTAATGTTGTGTAATAGATTGTATTTATGTTATTCACACGTGAATAATGCTGTATAATAGACTGTATTGACGTTATTCACACGTGAATAATGCTGTATGATAGACTATTTATATTATTCACATGTGAATAATGCTGTATAATAGACTGTATTTATATTATTCACATGTGAATAATGCTGTATAATAGACTGTATTTATATTATTCACATGTGAATAATGCTGTATAATAGACTGTATTTATATTATTCACACGTGAATAATGCTGTATAAGACTGTATTTATATTATTCACACATGAATAATGCTGTACAATAGACTGTATTTATATTATTCACCTGTGAATAATGCTGTATAATAGACTGTATATTATTCACATGTAAATAATACTGTATAATAGACTGTAATTATGTTATTCACATGTGAATAATGCTGTATAATAGACTGTATTTATGTTATTCACATGTGAATAATGCTGTATAATAGACTGCATTTATATTACTCACACGTGAATAATGCTGTACAATAGACTGTATCCATATTGTTCACATGTGAATAATGCTGTATAATAGACTGCATTTATATTATTCACATATGAATAATGCTGTATAATATTTTGTATTTATACTATTCACATGTAAAAAAAAAAAAATACCTAAGTGTTTGTTTATTGTGAGTGAACTGTGGTGCTGAATTCCCCCCAGGCATCAATAAAGTACTTTCAATTCTATTCTATTTTAGATCATCTGTATGACAGGGAGCTTCCTATTTTTTGGGAATTCTGTTGGAAAAATTGTTGGGTTCTCTCAAATCTTGAACCTGATGTCATTCCTGGGCTTGAATTGTCCCGTGATTCACCAGTTTAACAACCCTGTTGTGCAATTGATTTACTATCCCCACGTTACTGTACAGTAGGAAGGGGATTCAAAAGGCCCCTTTAATTACATTTTACCTGACACATGGAACGCGACAAATCGGCCGCTTTTTGAATACCTTAAAATGTGTTTTGTAGCAATTCCGACTTTGACCATCAGCCGCTATGTTGAGTGGCGCTTTCCAACATTTTCAGCAAACTGCATTGGAAAACGATTAATCCCTTCTCTTCCTCTCAGGCCATATGAGCCCCTGCCTTACTGTATATAAGTATACTAGTCATGTATATTAGTCATGAGTTAGTGTGTAAACGTCATGTTTATCCAATAGAAATGAAGCCAAGACAGAGAAATAGTTGAATTAAGTGTTTATTTGCTGCATGGCATCCATCTCTGCAGTACAGTAACACTTTTCTGTTGATATCCTTCCTTTGAGCCCATGCTGTTTCGTGTTCAACACATTTTCAACAGCACATTTTACTGCCACTTTGAAAGGGCTGCATAGGAAAACTGCAGCATCTATTGAGAGCAACAGAGTGCAGAATCATTTAAAAGAGGCTGCAGGAGCTAAGCAGGGTGCTATTTCATTAAGTTAGGCGATATAATAAATCTTTGGAGTTGTAAACAAGTTCCTATAAATAATTTCTCTAAAAAGAATCTAGTGTTCCGTATCAAAGTGGGTCCGACAAGGACTTTGGAAGAGTGGAAGTGTGTTGGAATCCGTGATTTCTTTGCACTTTACGCTCGTTTGGCGTTTACAATCTGGAGACATAAAAGTGCGTACTTGCTACGCTGATGCAAATGGGTGTGTAAAAAGTGAAGGGGAATGTTCAATCGTGAGAGAATGGAATGATTTTAAAGGCACAGAGTAAAAGAGCTGCTAAAGGAACATTAGCTTTAAGGCTAAGTAAGCTAATATTTTTTGCAGAGGCTTTTTGCAACCGATCAAAAGCTAAATAAGTACTTCTCCCAGCAGCATCAATGATGCATCCAGCCCTGTCCTCTGATACAGTAAGACTTCATGCAGATGCTATTTTTTGGTAACATTTCTTCCAGCTGTGCATTTTTCTCATGCGTGTGTGTGTGTGTACTTTCTCCCAGGGCGGTGTGGAATGATAAAGCTTTTAGTGCCGGGTGTGGGATCTTGTACTGTGTCGTGTGCTGTGGCAGGCGGGGGTCCTCTTAACTGGATTTCTTTACGCTGGCCATGCTTTGCTCTTTCGTCTTGTTCAAAACCCCGGTGGCCTGATGGGAGGAAGAGAGAGACAGAGAGAGAGAAAAAAAAAAAGAGTTAAACAAGGTTTGTGGTCTCATCACTGCTGCACTAAAGAGTGAGTGATAAAGGACCACTCTTTGATTCCACCGTCACAAAGCCCCAGATGAGCTAATAAAAGTCAGTGGAAACACCTTCTCTTTGTATTAAAGCAGCAAATATTTTTCTGTGAGCGAACAATTTAAAAAAATACACTTCTTTTAGTGCACAGACAAATCCTAGTTTAAAATGTTGCTAAGCCATAAAATGGATAATGATAGTTTTTGTTGTGGTTCCAAATAACTTCCTTACCAGCATCTAATGGATAAAGTAGGGGATTACATCCTACAGTCCAAAACAGAAGTGACTACACCAGGCCTGGGCAATTATTCTGACTGGGGGGCCACATTTAGAGAAAAAATTTGTCTGGGAGCATGTGTATTTATTTTTAGGAACACTAATACAAAACCTCACAATAATGTCTGATTGAATGCTAAAAACGTTATGACATACCGCCTTAAAAACGGAATGGAATTTTTAAATTTTTCTATGAAGGATAAAACACTGAATATTGAAAAATATGAACGTCACACCTTCTTTCGATCGACATATTTTACAATCAAGTTAAACGCAACAAAAATGCCACAAACAGGGTACACAATAGAGATGCGCGGTTTGCGGTCTCATCCGCGGAGTCCGCGGATAAACCGCGGGTCGGGCGGGTGACATGACGAAAAAATTGATTTTAATTAGATTCCGGCGGGTGGCGGTTAAACCATCCGGAAATATTTGGTATACATGGTTCGGGGATCGGTATCGTTTACCATTCAAAGTGCCATTTAAAACCTGTGTCACAAAGCTAAGACAATAGGAGACGTTAATATTCTCTAGAATGACTGCCGGCAGTCACCCAGTTAATAAGTATTAGGGCGTGCTATGAAGCTATTGGCTTTGTCGCCTTTTACAGCATGTATTATCTGCTTGTCAGTCCAGTAACATGTTGCGTGTGGCAGACACACGCACACGACTGCAAGGCATACTGGGTGACACAAAGTACACTAATGGTTGTGATATAAACAATTTTAACACTCTTAGTAATATGCGCCACGCTGTGAAGCCACACCAAACAAGATTGACAAACACATTTCGGGAGAACATCCTCCCAGTAACACAACACAACAAATACCCAGAATCCTTTGTATCCATGACAAAGCCTGACTATTTTATACACCCCGCTAGCAGCAAACCCCCAGTGCTTCGGTAAGGTGGGCGGGGTTGGGGGTGCGGAGGTGTAAAATATATTCAGGATGTCTCACGGATACAAAGGATTCTGGGTATTCGTTGTGTTGCATTTATGTTGTTACTGTGAGGATGTTCTCCCGAAATGTGTTTGTCAATCTTGTTTGGTGTGGCTTCACAGCGTGGCGCATATTAGTAAGTGCTAAAGTTGTTTATATCACAACCATCAGTGTACTCTGTGTCACCCAGTATGCCTTTCAATCTTGTACGTGTGATTGCGGAAGCTGCATACAACGTGTTGCCGGACTAACAATCGGTTTGTTTGTACATGTTGAAGGTGTCAAAAGGCAATGGCTTCACAGCACGCCCATATTCCTGTCATCAGGATGAACGCCATTGGATATTCGCGAGAACGGTAGCGGCTCCCATTGTCTTCATTACTCTGTGAAACGGGTTTAAATAGCTCTGTGAGTGGTAAAGGTGGCCGACCTCTGATGTATTTCAGCGGGCGGGTGGCGCGCGGTTACAATTCTGATAAAATGTTGGTGCGGGTTGATGACGACTTTGATGATGCAGTTGCGGATGTTATAATTGCCTATCCGCGCATCTCTAGTACACAATAAACCCACCTACAATCTGATATAGCTGATGTTTGCTGAATTTACCCCAGGGGTGAAATAAAGTACTTTCTATTCTATTGTAAACATCACTAAGCTTTAGAACTTTGTTGTGAAAATCTCCTTCCGCGTCTGTGGAAATTCTTCCCGCCCACACTGCTCGGTGCCTCGTCTGAGCTGCTGTGACGTAGATTACCATAGTAACTAATAAGATGACCATAGTAACAAATTATGTATTACCATGCTAACTAGTATATCATCCATAAGCTCAGATTCCAACCATTGAAATACTTTATGTAGTTCAAGACTTACGGTAATTAGAAAACATGACTGCACATCATAACAGCAGCTACAATTTCCGTCTTAAAGATCTAAAAAAAATTATTTGGGAATGTCCGGCGAGACTGAAAAGCTTAAAAGGCCACATGTGGCCTCTGGGCCTTAATTTACCCAGATCTGGACTACACCATCTATTTTCTACCGCTTGTCCCGTTCGGGGTGGCGGGGGGTACTGGAGTCTATCTCAGCTGCATTCGGCCGGAAGGGTTTTACACCCTGGACAAACCGCCACCTCATCGCAGGGCCAACACAGATAGACAGACAACATTCACACACTAGGGCCCATTTAGTGTCGCCAATCAACTTATCCCCAGGTGCATGTCTTTGGAGGAGGCTGATTTCAATGATTTGAAATCGCATAAAGGGAAGAAGATTAAGAGCTATTCTGTAGGATTTAAGGTCCAAGCTATTGAATATGCTAAAAAGAACAGTAAGCAGCTATGTTTTATTAATATACCGTAGCTGCGTGTGTCAAATATGAGTCATTAAATGACTCCCGCCTCCTGGTGGTAGAGGGCGCTAGTGATCCTTCTTGCGTTTACTCGGCTGCAGAAGAAGTGACATCAAGCAGCAAGACTGAGCAGCGATCATTTAATCAACTTATCCCCAGGTGCATGTCTTTGGAGGTGGGAGAAAGCCGGAGTACCCAGAGGGAACCCATTCAGTCACAGGGAGAACATGCAAACTCCAAACAGAAAGATCGGGAGCGTAGGATCGTACTCTGGACCTTTGTATTGTGAGGCAGACGCACAGATCCCTGTTACACTGGGCTGCCCGTGACTACACCAGACCTGGGCAAGTTAAGGCCCGGGCCATTAAGCTTTTCAGTCTGGCCCGCCAGACATTCCCAAATATTTTTTTTAGATGTTTAAAATGGAAAGTGTAGCAGCCATTATGATGTGCACTCATGTTTTCTAATGGCCGTAAGTCTTCAACTATACTAAGTCTTACTATGGTTGGAATCTGCGCCTTTGCATGATATACTAGTTACTATGGTCATCTAATTAGTTACTATAAGTCACTGCAGCTCAGACGAGGCACCAAGCAGTGTGGGTGGGGAGCGTTTCCACAGAGTGTTTCTAGAGCCTGAAATGTGGGTGTCAGGGACAGACATGGAAGGACAGTTTTACAACAAAGTTGTAAAGCTTGGTGATGTATCAGATATATCAGATTGCAGGTCATTTTGGCTCCAGTAAACAAGAAGCAAAAATATGCATTGGCCATTTCTGGGAAGTACCGTATTACCTTGAATTGCCGCCGGGTATATAGTATGCGCCTGCCTAGAATTACTGTCGGGTCAAACTCGTTTCGCTAAATAATTAGCGCATGCTTAGCATTACCGTTGGTCCAGGATTAACGCCTGGACAAAATCGCTTCGCAAAATATTATTTTTATTAGCGCATGTCTAGAATTTTCGCCGGGTCAAACTCGTTTCGCAAAATAATTAGCATTCGCCTAGAATTTCCGCCGGGTCAAACTCGTCACATCATGAGTGACACTTCACCTGTCATCATTTTCAAAATGGAGGAGACTGATTTCAATGATTTGAAATCGCATAAAGGGAAGAAGATTAAGAGCTTTCAGTAGGATTTAAGGTCCAAGCTATTGAATATGCTAAAAAGAACAGTAAGCAGCTATGTTTTATTAATATACCGTAGCTGCGTGTGTCAAATATGAGTCATTAAATGACTCCCGCCTCCTGGTGGTAGAGGGCGCCAGTGATCCTTCTTGCGTTTACTCGGCTGCAGAAGAAGTGACATCAAGCAGCAAGAGTGAGCAGCGATCGTTTATTTTTTCCTCTCGCTTGCACTTTTAACATGGAGGATTACATATCTAAAATAAAACAGTTTTCTAAACTGGACTTTCAGTCGAAGCAGGAGGTAATAAAGGAAGATCTCCATCGAGACAGAGAGACTTTTAAAACTGAAGAAAGATAAGGAAGACTTCTATAAACACGTTATCGATGCTTTTGATCAGAAGGAGCTGTGCATGGACTTCATTTATAAGTAAAAGTAAGACCATAATAAAGTTTTTTTATTAAATGTGCTTTTCATGATGGTATCCTTACATCAAACTCAAATTTATAAGCGCATGCCTGCCTTTACCGCATACCTTTGGTAAGCGCCGGAGTGAGAAGAGGTTTTAAATTAATTAGCGCCCCAGCGGCAATTCAAGGAAATACGGTACACACAATGTCAACATGTGTGCCCTCACACTGCAGTGATGCTATATGTACTTAAGTGTGCCAGATGAAACAGCCATAGACTGATAGAGATGTAGACAAAACACATGCACTCACCTGCTCCAAGACCACACCTGCGGCCTGGTCGATGGCTCCGCCCACGTGCGAGTAGCGGCCGGTGTAGCGAATGAAGCCCCATGTCAGCATGGCCATCATGACCACACCCAGAACGCAGTCGCACACCACGGCGATTGTGGTCAGGCCGATGAAGAACAGCACACCCGACAGAACGTAGAGGAGGCACACCAGCACGAACAGCACTGCTGGCGTACGGAAGGCGCTGAAGAGATTCTTGGACTTGGGAGGGAAAAAAAGAGGAAAAAAATCATTTTAAATTTACCCTTTGAAGTCTTCTACTACTGAACCACAACTGGGTGAAAACGTGTCAAAACTGTGTTCCTGTTATTGAAACTCCATCCATCCATCCATTTTCTACCGCTTATCCCTTTCGGGGTGGTGGGGGGTGCTGGAGCTTATCTCAGCTACAATCGGGCAGATAGCGGGTACACCCTGGACAAGTCGCCACCTCATCACAGGGCCAACACAGATGACAGACAACATTGTCACTGTTATTGAAACTCATACGAGTAAAATTTGAACGAGATTCAAAAAACATTAAGCGCCATTAAGCGAAACATCTTTGCAGGGGCATAGGCGGGACTTGGCAACTACCGTATTTTCCGGACCGTAGGGCGCACCGGATTACAAGGCAAACTGCACATGAATGGTATATTTTTGATCTTTTTTCATATATAGGGCGATATATATTATTGTGATTTTTTTTAATAAATGTAAAAGGCTTCCTTGTGGTCTACATAACATGTAATTGCGTTTTTTTGCTGAAAATGTTGCATAGATGATGTTTTTCCACATCATCTTCAAGTCGCTTTCTGACAGTCGCTTCAGAATGCGCCATTTTGTGGGTGGTCTTATTTATGTGGCTCACCTTCGACAGCGTCTTCTCGCCGCCATCTTTGTTGTAGCGGTGTAGCGTGCAAGGACGGGAGTGGAAGAAGTGTCAAAAGATGGCACTGACTGTTTTAATGACATTCAGACTTCACTTCAATCAATAACAGAGCTCACTTGTGCAATACCAACACCGAACTCTCTAATAACTAGAGTTCCTTGGGTGAATAATGTCAACTCACTACACCGGTATGTTTTAGTGCTTTTATGGTGAGTTTACTGACATATATAAGTAAGAACTTTACACTACTTTATATTAGAAATGACGACAGTGGAAGAAGAATATTATCGACTACAGTGTCAGTACAGACTACAAAGGCGGAGGTGCGCAATTACGCAGATCCCAAATACAGATCAGCAGGTACCAGAAAATAAGAAAAAATGCTTTTGTATAATATTGTGAAACAAAATGCCAGATAATGTCTTACTTCAGTGTTTTTCAACCTTTTTTGAGCCAAGGCACATTTTGTGCGTTGAAAAAATCCAGAGGCACACCACCAGCAGAAATCATTAAAAAACAAAACTCAGTTGTCAGTAAAAAGTCGTTGTCGCAAATTTTCAATATGACTTCAAACCATAACCAAGCATGCATCAACACACCACTTGTCTCAACGTAGGTGTATTGTCACCACCTGTCACATCACACCCTGACTTATTTGGACTTTTTTGCTGTTTTCCTGTGTGTAGTGTTTTACTTCTTGTCTTGCGCTCCTATTTTTTTGGTATTGTAGCTGAGATAGGCGCCAGCGCCCCCCGCAACCCCGAAAGGGAATAAGCGGTAGAAAATGGATGGATGGATGGATATTCCTGTAGCAGTTTCATGTCTTCCTTTGATCAATTATCCTCACATCTACTTTGTTTTAGGAGTCAAGAATATTTCTGTTGTTTTTATCCTTCTTTGTGGGGACATTGTTGATTGTCATGTCATGTGCGGATGTACTTTTTGGATGCCGTCTCTGCTCCACAGTAAGTCTTTGCTGTCGTCCAGCATTCTGTTTTTGTTGACTTTGTAGCCAGTTCAGTTTTATTTTCGTTCTGCATAGCCTTCCCTAAGCTTCAATGCCTTTTTTCTTAGGGGCACTCACCTTTTTGTTTATTTTTGTTTTAAGCATTAGACACCTTTTTACCTGCACGCTGCCTCTTGCTGTTT
The DNA here is from genome assembly GCF_033978795.1 of Nerophis ophidion. Classification (NCBI taxonomy): domain Eukaryota; kingdom Metazoa; phylum Chordata; class Actinopteri; order Syngnathiformes; family Syngnathidae; genus Nerophis; species Nerophis ophidion. The sequence goes on from NC_084615.1 coordinate 17,296,954, forward strand.
TCGACATCTACAAAGCAATTAGCTACTGGCCCTTACAACGCAATAATAGCATAACCAAGCAAGGTCTAAAAAGTAAGACAAAAAAAGTTAATCTTATAGTGAGAAGGCAGCCCCCTCCTCCCTTTTACAGAGAGTGAAGTACCTGCTGATAAGAAGAGGGACCGTGTCTTTCACGGAACAGAACTGAATCAAATCTCCCTTTTGAGGAGTGATTCATCAAGTTTGTGCAGACACTGGACGCTCGAGAACCAAATATGGAAATCCATCCATACATTTCCTACCGCTTGTCCCGTTCAGGGTGGCGGGGGGTCGCTAAAGCCTATCTCAGCTGCATTCTGGTGGAAGGCAGCGTACACCCTGGACAAGTCGCCATCTCATCGCAGGGCCAACACAGATGAACAGACAACATTCACACTCACATTCACACACTAGGGACCATTTAGTGTTGCCAATCAACCTATCTCCAGCTGCATGTTTTTGGAGGTGGGAGGAACCTATCCCCAGGTGCATGTCTTTGGAGGTGGGAGGAAGCCGAACCCACGCAGTCACGGAGAGAACATGCAAACTCCACACAGAAAGATCCCGAGCCCGGGATTGAACCCAGGACAACTCAGGACCATCGTATTGTGAGGCACATGCACTAACCCCTGTTGCACCGTGCTGCCCAATATGGATATCCATCCATCCATCCATTTTCTACCGCTTATTCCCTTTCGGGGTCGTGGGGGGCGCTGGCGCCTATCTCAGCTACAATCGGGCGGAAGGCGGGGTACACCCTGGACAAGTCGCCACCTCATCGCAGGGCCAACACAGATAGACAGACAACATTCACACTCACATTCACACACTAGGGCCAATTTAGTGTTGCCAATCAAATATGGATATCAACAACAGATAATAAGGCAATGGAAGTATACCGGCCGCACGTACATCTCCAGAGCGGAAAAGACCAATAGCACAATCACACAATATAATGTTATACCAAAGCATCCAAGTATATCAAAAATTTATTCATTTTCCACATTAACTAGGTGGACTCATGTCTTATTTTGTGTCTAACTGTATTGTATTGTCAAGTTTGTATAAACAATGTGCTGAAACTACCGCTATTGTGATTAATTTTCTGCCTTACCTGCAATTAATACAAAACAGGGGAATACATTCAGATATCCTAAATGATATTCCATATAATATTTACATGTACATTTTAAATACAACATATATTTAAAACATCAACTCCTATAATGTGGAGCTGAGGGATTATTTAAAATTAATTTTTATAAAAATACGTTGGACTTTTAGGAGACATTTCCATCAACAATTACCTTAAAAACCTTTTACATCCAAGTAGTACTCTGTGATGCGTCAACAAGAAAGACAAAGAAGATCTCTGCCTTTGAGTGACACCTGGACTTCCTTCACAGGCATGTTTCTGAGAGCATATCCAACTACAGAACATCAAGTGAGCCAGCATGTTACATGTTATTTAAAAAATAAAGAATAATATCATAATTCCTCTACAAACTGAATCATAACTAATAAATATGAGTAATTGCTTTTAAGTTATTTTATTTGTTTTGTAAAGACTAATGTATACATAGTGATACATTAAATATTTAATAAAATAACAGAAATCAATCCCAATAACTTTAGTGATGAAATCAACTGCATATATAAAATAAATTGTGAAAGTAACAAAGTTGTAGAGAGTGCTTTACGAAGTAGTCAAGGAGTAATAAAGTATGTCACTGTGTCATGTTTACAAACACAAGGTTTCTCTCTGAGCAGGAGACGAATCTGCCAGCAGCTACACATACAGCCCAACTCAAGATAAATGTAAAAAACTAGTTTTGCTTCATAATTTCATAGTCTTAAGCTTTTTTAAACTTAATTTAGACAACCTGGGTCATCCTTTCTTATTCTACGGTGTTTTAATTGCATGCCCAAGTCCAGTAAAACTGCTTCCAGGTAAACTTATTATAAGCCCTGCCCACAGATACCCACCCCTCATGCTAAAACACCATTATATTATTTATATATATAAATGGTAAAAAAGCAAAGCGATTATAAAAAAACCTTTGTAACACAGTAAAACAATGAAAGTGTACAAAATATGATTTTTTTTCCCCAAAAACATCTACCAAAAATAGATTATTTCTTAATGTTTGCATGTATCTCCTGCCAAGACATATACAGCACAGCCCGAGTTGACGCTTTCCACCTTAAAAAGGGCTGTTAAAGAGTCATTCTGCTCTCTTTCTCTTTAGTCTTCATGTATGAAACAGTGCTTTCATTCACTGCATCAATTACAGGAAGGAAAGTTGTTCCTCTATTAAACCTAAGTTCAACCTACTACTGCAGTTCGCTGTGAAGCTTCTATTTAGAAGTCCTGAAAAGGTACACAGCATTTGGCGGCATCGAAGGACATAAAAAAAACTTTGAAAAGACACGGCAACAACAACCACTTTAAAGACTGCAAGGCGAATGTCATACTTTCCACTCTTGCGAATTTCTGTGGATGTGGCGCCACCAGCAGGATGTACAAGGTACAAATACTTAAAGCACTCAGCTAAACCATATATATATATATATATATATATATATATATATATATATATATATATATATATATATATATATATATATGTATATATGTATATATATATATATATGTATATATATATATATATGTATATATGTATATATATATATGTATATATATATGTATATATATATATGTATATATATATGTATATATGTATATATATATATGTATATATGTATATATATATGTATATATGTATGTATATATATATGTATATATGTATATATGTATGTATATATATATGTATATATATATATATATGTATGTATATATATATGTATATATGTATATATATATATATATATATATATATATATATGTATATATATATGTATATATATATGTGTATATATATGTATATATATATATATATATATGTATACACACAGTGCATATACTAGGGCTGTGAATCTTTGGTGTCCCACGATTCGATTCAATATCGATTCTTGGGGTCACGATTCGATAATATATCGATTTTTTTTTTATTCGATTCGATTCTGAAAATGGGACGTTTTTGTCATGAAAAAGGGAGGTTTTTGTGGTTGGTGCCCTAATTGTAAGTGTATATTGTGTTTTTTAATTTTGATTTAATAAAAATAAAAATAAAAAATTAAATAAAAATTAATAAAAAATTCTTCAGTGGTCCCCAACCACCGCGGCCCGGTGGTTGGGGACCACTGCCGTAGGCGCAAACTGGCAGCCAAGCTTCCGTCAGTCTACCTCAGGGCAGCTGTGGCTACTGATGTAGCTTACCACCACCAGGTGTGAATGAATGCTGAGTCCCACTTCTCTGTGAACGCTTTGAGTGTTTAGAAAAGCGCGATATAAATCTAAGTTGTGTTAAAAAAATCGATTTTATTTTATTTTACTATTTTTTTCATTTATCAATCCAACAAACCACTACACAGTTGCATAACAATGCAATCCAATTCCAAAACCAAACCTGACCCAGCAAAACTCAGAACTGCAATAAACAGTGCAATTGAGGAGACACAAACACGACACAGAACAAACCAAAAGTAGTGAAACAAAAATGAATATTATCAACAACAGTATCAATATTAGTTATAATTTCAGCATAGCAGTGATTAAAAATCCCTCATTGACATTATCATTAGACATTTATAAAAATCAAAAAAAAGAACAATGGTGTCACAGTGGCTTACACTTGCATCGCATCTCATAAGCTTGACAACACACTGTGTCCAATGTTTTCACAAATACAAAATAAGTCATATTTTTGGTTTGTTTAATAGTTAAAACAAATTTACATTATTGCAATCAGTTGATAAAACATTGTCCTTTACAATTATAAAAGCTTTTTTTTTTTTTAAGAATCTACTACTCTGCTTGCATGCCAGCAGACTGGAGTAGATCCTGCTGAAATCCTATTTATTGAATGAATACAGAATCGTTTTGAATCGGAAAAATATCGTTTTTGAATCGAGAATCGAATCGGAAAAATCAATATATTATCGAATCGTGACCTCAAGAATCAATATTGATTCTTGGGGTCAATACTGAATATATATATATATATATATATATATATATATATATATATATATATATATATATATACACACACACACACACATATTTACACATATCAATTTTCTACCGCTTGTCACTTTCAGGGTCGCGGGGGGTGCTGGAGCCCATATACACACACACATATATTTATGTATGTGTACACACACATACACATAACTACATGTATACATTTAATCTATGTATGTATGTATCCATCCTTTTATTACCGCTTATCCCTTTTGGGATCGCGGGGGGTGTTGGAGCCCATATCCCATGGAGCGGAAGGCGATGTACACCTTGAACAAGTTGCCTGACAAGTTGTTTTGATACTTTTCTAAATAAAAGGGACCAAAAAAATTGCATTACTTGCTTTATTTGAACAAAAAAATCTTAGGGTAGGTTAATGTTAATTATTGCAATTTAGTCCTTAAATAAAATGTTGAACATACTAGACAATTTGTCTTTTAGTAGTAAGTAAACAAACAAAGACTCCTAATTAGTCTGCTGATGTATGCAGTAACATATTGTGTCATTTATACACCTATTATTTTGTACACATTATAAAGGACAAACTGTAAGAAAATATTATTAACCTACTTGTTTATTTACTGTTAATATCTGCTGATTTTCTGTTTTGACATTCTCTGTCTAGACTTTTGTTAAAATATAATAATCACTTCCTTCTCTTGTTTGATACTTTACATTAGTTTTGGATGATGCCACACATTTAGGTATTGATGTGATACCAAGTAGTTACAGGATCATACATTCAATCAATCAATCAATCAATGTTTATTTATATAGCCCTAAATTACAAGTGTCTCAAAGGGCTGCACAAGCCACAATGACATCCGCAGATCAGTGCCCACATAAGGGCAAGGAAAAACTCACAACCCAGTGGGACATCGATGAGAATGACTATGAGAAACCTTGAAGAGGACCGCAAATGTGGGTAACCCCCCCCTCTAGGGGAGACCGGATGCAATGAACGTCGAGTGGGTCTGACATAATATTGTGAAAGTCCAGAATACATTGGTCATATTCAAAGTCCTCATATGTCCAGGGACATATTTACTGACTTTATAAAAATAATAGGAATTTAAAGAAACGAAAGATGATTTTGTGATGCTTAAAAATATTGATTTAATCAAAATAGTATTGACTAGATACGCTCCTGTACTTGGTATCATTACAGTGGATGTCAGGTGTAGATCCCCCAATAGCATTTGTTTACATTCAGGAGAGCTCGCTTGTTGTTAGCTGTGAGCTATTGTATCCTCCTATGGTGTGTAGTGACGCATGTTTAGCTATTCCTCGTCCTCCAGCGATAATGCTACTTATAAAGAAAGGTACTTTATTTGTTGCCATGGAAGCCAGGATTAGTGATTTAGAAGTAGCTAAAACACTGCCGTCTGCGGCTGCATGTTAGCTGCTAGCTTGCTAGCCATGTCTTAAAGCAGCTCTTCCTGAGGGTGTTTCAGTGTTATAACTTCCACTTTATCTTTACTTTTTGCACTAAAATGCGTCCGTTCTCCCTTTTCTGTCTACACACTGTCTCTGCTTGTAAGTACTCTGTGTGCGCGCGCTGCCAAACATGTTCCTCTGCTCGTAAAACCAGCAATGTCGTGATGTGACGACGCACCATCATGCCCGTAACAAAAAGGGGGCTTTTTAGAGTCGGTATAGTACCGAATATGATCATTAATATCGCGGTACCATACTAGTACAACCCTAGTGCATATTGATATATTGTACGTCTCTCACCTCGTTGTGCTTGGCGAACGACTGCCACATCTCCTCCAGCTCCTTCTCCAGTTGTGCTTGGTAACGATCACAAAACTCCTGGCCGCCCATCTTCTTGGTGGTGGAGAAGCTGTGAAGAGCCTCCTTGAAGTAAAAGACATTCTTCTCCTCCAAGGATTCGGGAGCCATATAGGGCAGGTCTCCGCCACACATCTAAGAGACCAAGCAAAGATGGATTTTAAGTAGACCGAGACAAGGATGGATTGGAGTGAGTAATTAATATCTGATAGTATCTAGTTATTCATTTGCTAAAAAAAATGATTTATTTAATTAAAATATGACAATGTCAAATAATACTGTATAATAGCATATTATTCCAAATTATATTACTTAAATTCTATTATTGTGGTATATTTAGATGTTCTAATATTGATAAAATTGATCGATTTCCTTTTAAACCTTGCTGTTTACTGCTTAGATGTTAATGACAGCTTTTGTTGAACTTTTCTGTATTTAAATCCCATTTCCTCTTGGCAGTTTCTTACAGTTCACTCACACGGTGACTCCGGTTTCCAACCATTCCCTCTGTTTTCAAGACATATTGCTTTAAGTTGGGCAGCTGTGGCTACAAATGTAGGAGTAAATGAATGATGGGTTCCCACTTCTCTGTGAGCGCTTTGAGTATCTAATAATAGAAAAGCGCGATATGAATCTAATCCATTATTAGTATTAAGTTGCGTGTCATAACGCGTCAATGTTTGCTTTGGTCTACACGTATGCTTGACTTTATTTTGAACATGCATATGCAATTGTTTGTACTTTGTCTAGACTTTACACACAGGTGACTGAGCAATCAACATATTTTGCAACATTGCGTGAAGATTGATCTTCTTGAGGACATTTAATCCTCTCCTTTGTTTCAATTGACATCTTTCACGCTGGAGCCATGATTCATGTTACTCCACCTGGTGCAACAGCTCTCCCAGGTATGAACACTCCCTTTTAACAAACAGATTTAATCGGATGCAGGTGTTAATTCACACCAGGGGTCACCAACCTTTTTGAAACCAAGAGCTACTTCTTGGGTACTGATTAATGCGAAGGGCTACCAGTTTGATACACACTTAATAACTGGCCAGAAATAGCCAATTTGCTCAATTTACCTTTAATAAATAAATCTATATATATAAAAAAAATGGGTATTTTTGTCTGTCATTCCGTCGTACATTTTTTTCCCTTTTACGGAATGTTTTTTGTAGAGAATAAATGATGAAAAAAAACACTTAATTGAACGGTATAAAAAAGGAGAAAAGAGGGGAACAAATGAAAATGAAATTTTTAAACATAGTTTATCTTTAATTTCGACTCTTTAAAATTCAAAATTCAACCCAAAAAAAGAAGAGAAAAACAAGCTAATTCAAATTTTTTGAAAAAATTAAAAAAATTATTCATGGCACATCATTAGTAATTTTTCCTGATTAAGATTAATTTTAGAATTTTGATGACATGTTTTAAATAGGTTAAAATCCAATCTGCACTTTGTTAAAATATATAACAAATTGGACCAAACTATATTTCTAACAAAGACAAATCAATAATTTGCTAGAATAATTTTTTTGAATTTCAATCATAAGTTTGAAGAAATATTTCACAAATATTCTTCGTTGAAAAATCAGAAGCTAAAATGAAAAATTAAATTAAAATGTATCTATTGTTTACAAAAAAAAAAATTAAAAATACTTGAATATTGATTTAAATTGTCAAGAAAGAAGAGGAAGGAATTTAAAAGGTAAAAAGGTATACGTGTTTAAAAATCCTAAAATCATTTTTAAGGTTGTATTTTTTTCTCTAAAATTGTCTTTCTTAAAGTTATAAGAAGCAAAGTAAAAAAATAAATGAATTTATTTAAACAAGTGAAGACAAAGTCTTTAAAATATTTTCCTGGATTTTCAAATTCTATTTGAGTTTTGTCTCTCTGAGAATTAAAAATATCGAGCAAAGCGAGACCAGCTTGCTAGTAAATAAATACAATTGAAAAAAATAGAGGCAGCTCACTGGTACGTGCTGCTATTAGAGCTATTTTTAGAACAGGCCAGCTGGCGACTCAACTGGTCCTTACGGGCTACCTGGTGCCCACGGGCACCACATTGGTGACTCCTGATTTACACGGTGTTTCTCAAATTTTTTGACTGAGCTTGATCAAAAATAGTTCTGTTTTTTTTAAGTCTTCCTTAAAGCCAGAGAGTTGCCATTTGAAAATAATTGTGTCGGTTTTTTTTATGCAATATTCAACAACTGTATGATCATCCTCCAAGACTAGTGATTCCATAATTTTCTTGCCAGGGGTTTTGCTAGACCAGGGGTCACAACCCAAAATGTTGAAAGAGCCAAAAAAAACCTCTGCCTGGAGCCACAAAAAATTAAAAGCCTTCTATAAGGGATATAATGAAGTCAACACATGATAAAAGTGTCTAAATTAGGTATTTTAGCCTACTATCAAAATGACTTTAAAAGTCTTATATACGGTAAGTGTTATAATGAAGACAACACATGATGTGTCTATATTAGCCTACTATCAAAATGACTTTAAAAGTCTTATACAAGTGTTATGAGGACAACATATGATGTAAGTGTCTATATAACCGGTAGTTATATTAGCCTACTATCAAAATGACTTTAAAAGTCTTATACAAGTGTTATAAAGAAGGCAAAAATTATGTGTCTATATTAGCTATCCATCCATCCATCCATTTTCTACCGCTTATTAGCTATTTTAGCCTAATTTTAAAATGACTTTAAAGTCTTATACAAGTGTTACGAGGACAGCATATGATGTGTCTATATTACCGGTAGTTATATTAGCCTACTATCAAAATGACTTTAAGTGTCTTATACAGGTGTTATAATGAGGAAAACACATGATGTAAGTGTCTATATTAGTTATATTAGCCTACTATCAAAATGACTTTAAAAGTCTTATACAAGAAGGCAAAAATGATGTAAGTGTCTATATTAGCTATTTTAGCCTACTATTAAAATGACTTAAAGTCATTAAAGTGTTATGAGGATAGCATATGATGTGTCTATATTACCGGTAGTTATATTAGCCTAATATCAAAATGACTTTAAAAGTTTTATACAGGTGTTATAATGAGGAAAACACATGATGTACCGGTAGGTGTCTATATCAGCAATATTAGCCTACTATCAAAATGACTTTAAGTCTTATACAAGTGTTATAATGACAACACATGATGTGTCTATTAGATGCATAAACCTACTATGAAAATGACTTTAAAAGTCTTATACAAGTGTTATAAAGAAGGCAAAAAATATGTAAGTGTCTATATTAGCTATTTTAGCCTACTATTAAAATGACTTAAAGTCGTATACAAGTGTTATAATGAGGACAACACATGATGTGTCTATTAGTTGTATAAGCCTACTATCAAAATGACTTTAAAAGTCTTATACAAGTGTTATAAAGAAGACAACACATGATGTGTCTATTAGCTATTTTAGCCTACTATTAAAATGACTTTAAAAGTCTTATACAAGTGTTGTAATGAGGACAACACATGACGTGTCTATATTAGCCTACTATCAAAAGGACTTTAAAAGTCTTATACAAGTGTTATAATGACGACAACACATGATGTAAGTGTCTATATTAGTTATATTAGCCTACTATCAAAATTACTTTAAAAGTCTTATATAAGTGTTATAATGAAGGCAACACATGATGTGTCTATTTTAGCCTACTATCAAAGTGACTTTAAAAGTCTTATATAAGTGTTATGAAGACAATGCATGATGTAAGTGTCTATATTAGCCTACTATCAAAATGACCTTAATGTCTTATATAAGTGTTATGAGGACAACACATGATGTGTTTATATTAGCCTACTATCAAAATGACTTTAAAAGTCTTATATAATTGTTATAATGAAGGCAACCCATGATGTAAGTGCCTATATTAGCCTATTATTAAAATGACTTTAAAAGTCTTATATAAGTGTTATAATGAAGGCAACCCATGATGTAAGTGCCTATATTAGCCTATTATTAAAATGACTTTAAAAGTCTTATATAAGTGTTATAATGAAGACAACACATGATGTAAGTGTCTATATTAGCCTACTATCAAAATGACTTTAAAAGTCTAATATAAGTGTTATAATGAGCACAACACATGATGTAAGTGTCTATATTAGCTATAATAGCCTAAAATCAAAATGATGTGTCGCTGGCTGACACAAATCTTCTTTGAGAGAAATGTTGAAATGTAATATTTATTCTACCTATTTTTACAACCTTGGAAAACATTAGTAAAACGCAGGCTTCTCAGAGGTTGAGATAACTCCTCTAAAAGACTGGGTTAGAATGGCCAAAGGTATAGATGTGTGTGTCCAAGTTAAAGGAAATGGCGGGCTGTCGTCTTCGAATGGATTTATGACAATCAATGCAAAAAAAGCTGGGTTACGTTTGCTGTGGTCTGGAACAACATGTCGCACAAACAACTATCAGAAATGCAGCCAATATTACATAAAGAAAATATGTCATGAGACATGCAGATATAAATTAAATACACAGAGGACATAGGAAATTAAATGAACTCAAATATACCTACAAGTGAGGCATTATGATACAATATGTACATACCGCTAGCCTAAATACCATTGATTAGACCAAATATGCTTGATTAGCACTCCAACAAGTCAATAACATCAACAAAGTTCACTTTGTGCATTCACACACAGCATAAAAAGATTGGTGGACAAAATGAGACAAAGAACGAGTGGCATAAAATACTTCTTTCTCTGGCATCATTGAAGAAAGTGTACATGTCAACAAACTACGGTGAGTTCAAGGACCGCCAAAATTAGTAGGATAAAAAGGCCGCTCGCCAAATACTCTCATCAGAGAATCATGTCTAATATACACAGTGTGATTTCTAATAATTAGGGAGGTTTCTGTCATGTTTTCCTCCTACAGAAAGCATGTTAAAACTAAAATATATATTTTTTCTATTTTGATACATTTTTGAGAAAGCTGGAGGGAGCCACTCAGGCGGTGCTAAAGAGCCGCAGGTTGCAGACACCCGTGCTGGACTGACACCAAATATAACATCAGAATTATTGTGTGTTGATACTTGGCTACATGTAAATGATGGTTCTGATTCTCATCTCCAGCGGACCAACCTTCTCCATGTTCTTGTAATACTGATCTTTGCTTGCTGCGACGGCTGCCAGGTTGTTGGCCTCAGCGGTAGCCTTGTAAGACAAGACAAGACACCTCTCTTTAATATTCTCAACAAAACACGACGATGATGACCCTGCACATACCATTAGCATGCTCTTTGGCTCTGGCAAGTCCTCTCCCTGGTAGATCTTGATGTAAGCCTGATAAAATACATTTTACACGTGACAAACTGGTTTTAAAAGCTTGGTAGCGACATGCAGACTGAGAGGACGTTACCTTGAAGAACTCCAGCAGGCCTCTGCAGGTGACTTTATTGCCATTGATTTCTTTCACGGCCAGGTTGTCCGGATACAGGAGATTAGGGATCAAAATCTTCAGTTGGTCTTTGAACTCGGGCGACACAGCTGACAACGAGAGATGTGCAAATAAATATCAGCGTGCACATTGTGTCCAATGAAGTGAGGGGGGAAAAAAACGGGGCTCTCACCGTTGAGTTGTCCTTCAAAAGAAGGGCTGGTGGCAACCTTCAAGCCCGGGTGAGGCAGCAGGAAGCAGGAAATATGGGTAAAGCAGGAGTGGATGTGCTCCCTCACTGTTTGCAGCTCCTCGTGTTGTTGATCTGTAACCTTCACAAGCAAAGCAGCCAAGTTAATCACTCGAGATAGGAATGGAACAAATCCTAAATCTCACCAAACCAATCACAACTTTTATTTGCAGGACTTTTGCATATATGCAAAAAGTTAGTGTTCAAAAACAAGGAAAAAATACAAAAATGAGGGGTATTTTATTTGAACTAAGCAAAATGATCTGCCAATAGAACAAGAAAATTTGGCTGGTCAAGACTTTCCAAAAATTAGCTAACCTCAATGAACCCAAAATTACCTTAAAATAAGTACATTCTCACTAATAACAAGTGCACTTTTCTTGGTAGAAAAAAAAGAGACCTTTTGCTCAATATGTTGAAAAATATTTTTAAATGAACTAAATGCTAGTGCCATTATCTTGACATAATGATATGCGCTCGGCATCATTATTTTTTTTATGCTTGAAGAAAATACTACTTTAAAAAATAGCTTTATACTTGTGAGTGTTAATGACACAACTTTGCATCAGTTGATATTCTAGTTTCGAGCATGTTTTACTCAATATAGGTCATCAAATCTCAGCAACAAGTTGTAAAATCTTACTGAGATCATTTAAGACCAAGACCCTTAAAACAAGTCAAACTCTAACATAAAATCTGCTTAGTGAGAATAATTATCTTATCAGACAGAAAGTAAGCAAATATCACCCTTATTTGAGATATTTCATCTTACTTAGATTTCAGTTTTTGCAGTGTACAAAGTAAATTTGGAGACCTCATAACAACAATGTTCAACTGAATTTTTTGGTGGGCCACTTTTCCAGGCAGCCAAAGGGTGGGAAGTCAGACTTTTCCCTTTTCTATTAGTCTTCTTTTGTATATCCCGGAGAACCAGTGTCCTCGACAAAGACATTTGATTTTCTTGTATTTTGTCAGAGTGCCTGCTGTTTTTAAAGGGGAACTACACTTTTTTTTGGAATGTTGCCTGTCAATATTTTTAAAGTTTACTTCCATAGCCCTAAATCACGAGTGTCTCAAAGGGCTACACAGGCCACAACGACATCCTCGGCTCAGATCCCACATCAGGGCAAGAAAAAACTCAAACAAATGGGATAAAATTGAGAAACCTTGGAGGGGACCGCAGATGCATTCTAAATAACAAATAAATGTGATCAAAAGTCAGCTAAAAATCGAACCTATTAGAGCAGTTATATTTATGCCTACAAAGCCCTTAAAAAACATCCAAACACTTCCATTGAGGTTTTATATACATGAGGTAAGTATACATATATAATGTAGTAACAGGCACATTTATATCTAATATTTACGTATTTTGATCATTTTGAGCACACGCGGTGCCTTTATTTAAAAAATGCATCACAACACTCACTATTATTCACTGCAGACTTCACGAGAGCCAACAAACATAATAAAACCTCACTTACTGTACAATGTTTGCGGTCTTTAGGAGGCCGACTGCTAGGATGTTCATATACTCCCATTTAGATGAAAAATGTCTCATACTCTTTGCAAAGAAACTAGGGGGGGGGCACACACGACACCAAGCGGCTTTTCGTGTCTTTCTCACCTTTCCTGGGTTTAAATTGGATGTCAAAGTGTACCAACTTGTCAGAATACGTCCTCAGCCTTCTTCTGTCCAAGGGAGAGTATTGATTTATGATAAACAATAAACTTCCAAGGAGCAGGGAAGCGAGGAAACAGCAAACCACTCAATGTAAACATAAGGACACACAGTCGTGATCACGTAGCTGCTATTGATAGTCTGTGTAAGCGCTTATAATAACTCTATCACTAATACTTGGTTGATATTCAAGTCACCAAATATAAATGGAGTATTGTTGGCTGTTTTTGGATGGTTATTTATTGGATTTTATGGGCGGAATAGAGGACCTCCCATTGGTGGACATTTATTTACGAGTTGGAATGCATTATATATTTTTTTTATCCATCCGTCATCATAATGGTTGTGAACAATCGGCAAAACAAAACAAATAAGTGCAGTTCCCCTTTAAGGACCTTATGCAAAAAAGCTAGTCAAAGACCATTTCTATGACAGCACACTAGCGTTTTTTAGGAATCTCCTGCAAAAATATGGAGTCTTCTACAAGTTTTTTGATGAACTCATGGGCCACTAGTTAAATAGTCCAAATAAAAAAAGAGAGGACCTAAAATGAATCCTTGAGGAACACCACTAGTATAACTAAAGCAGTTGAACCAATGACTACTGACTGTATCTGAAGTCAACAAGCTGCAGCATCACATTGGTTACATAAATCGCATTGTAACTACCAAAAAGGAGGACTTAAAGGGGTGCTTTGTGGAATGCCTCAGTCATGTAAATCACAAGTTTGGACCTCAGTTTACTATGAATGCTAGCAATGTTAAGTGTCAAAGTATCTGCCGAATTATTTAAGTTCCTCTATAAACAAGAGCAGTCTTGTGTTTTTAGGATTTTGCTGCAAAAATGTTACCTCCAAAGTTTTTAAAGGGGAACATTATCACAATTTCAAAAGGGTTAAAAACAATAAAAGTCAGTTCCCAGTGGCATGATGTATTTTGGAATTTTTTTTCAAAATTTTACCGGTGTCCGAATATCCCTAAAAAAAGCTTTAAAGTGCTTGGTTTTCGCTATTTGCGATGCGACTATCCATTTCCCTGTGACGTCATACAGTGCTGCCAATGTAAACAAACAATGGCGAATACCAACGCAAGATACAGCGACATTAGCTCGGATTCAGACTCGGATTTCAGCGGCTTAAGCGATTCAACAGATTACGCATGTATTGAAACAGATGGAGTATGAAAGTATTGAAGAAAAAAACTGAAGCTATTTAGCGAATAGCTATTGACGCTATTCATAGCCATAACATGGTCCGAATAGCTGCGTTAGCATCACCGATAAAATGTGCGGACCAAACGATCAGGACTTTCGCATCTTGTAACACTGGAGCAACTTAAATCCGTCGATTGGTAAGTGTTTTTTTCGTATTAAATGTGGGTGGAAGGAAACGTAATATAGTTGCAAATGCATCTGCAGGTTATCCATACATCTCTGTACCATGTCTGCTTTAGCACCGCCGGTAAATAGCATGTTAGCGTCGATTAGCGTAGCATGTTAGCATCGATTAGCTGGCAGTCACGCCACGACCAAATATGTCTGATTAGCACATAAGTCATCAACAAAACTCACTTTTGTGATTTCGTTGACTTTATCATTGCAAATGCATCTGCAGGTTATCACCGGTAAAATGTGGAGACACTCTGGCACATTCAATGGGGGTCTGGCGGCAGACACTTTCGCATCTTCGGGCCAGTGGTGCAACTTGAATCCCTCCCTGTTAGTGTTGTTACACCCTCCGACAACACACCGATGAGGCATGATGTCTCCAAGGTTACAAAAAATAGTCGAAAAAACGGAAAATGACAGAGCTGAGACCCAATGTTTACAATGTGTTGAAAATGAAAATGGCGGCTGTATTACCTCGGCGACATCACATTTTGACGTCATCGCAAAAAAAGCGATAAACAGAAAGGCGTTTAATTCGGCAAAATTTCTCCCATTTAGAGTTCGGAAATCGGTTAAAAAAATATATGGTCTTTTTTCTGCACCATCAAGGTATATATTGACGCTTACATAGGTCTGGTGATAATGTTACCCTTTAACTGAACTCGGGGTGCCGGGCCGCCAGTTGAATAGCACTGCCCTCTAGAGTAGTCCATGCACAACTTTACAGCAGTATCGTGTTACCATCCTGTCAAATGACACTCCCACCTATTGCCAGCCGTTGAGAAAATAATGGCTCAGTGTTAATTAAGCCAGTTCAAGTGGATAGCACATCTATACAGCTGCACAAGCTGTGCACCTGACTACTGTACTCACACCGATTGAGGAAAACCATGTCAATAGTCCATCCATCCATTTTTTACCGCTTGTCCCTTTTGGGGACGCGGGGAATCGCTGGAGCCTATCTCAGGTGCAATAGTCAAATGTCAGAAATCCTTTATTATTAACAATTGTCATTATGCCTCTGAAGAAAGTCATAAGTAAATGTGCAAGCAATTGCTATTTTTGGACTTGTCCAGGGTGTACCCCGCTTGCAACCTCGAGAGGGACAACTGGTAGAAATGGATGGATGGTATGGTTTTGATTGATTGATTGAAACTTTTAATAGTAAATTGCACAGTGGTCGGAGGGGCCGTAGGGGCAAACTGGCAGCCACGCTTCCGTCAGTCTACCCCAGGGCAGCTGTGGCTACAAATGTAGCTTACCACCACCAGGTGTGAATGAATGATGGGTTCCCACTTCTCTGTGAGCGCTTTGAGTATATAACAATAGAAAAGCGCGATATATATCTAATCCATTATTATTATTATTATTATTATTACAGTACATATTCTGTACAATCTACCACTAAATGATAACTAAGTTTTTCAACTTGTTTAAGTCGAAATCAATGTTAATCAATTTACGGTACGGTATACCGATACTGTTATAGTATCGCGGTACTAATGAATCAAAAGCAGTACTATACTTGAAAAGTACCGGTTTCCGGGCATGAATGCGCGTCGTCGTCACATCATGACATTGCTGGTTTTAAAAGCAGAGGAGCATGTTCGGCAGCGCACACACACACACAGAGTACTTACAGGCAGACACAGTGTGGAGACAGAAAAGGGAGAATGGATGCATTTTGGCTTAGATAGTAAAGATAAAGGTGAAGTTATAACACTGAAACACCATCAGGAAGAGGTGCTTTAAGACAGTGGCGAACGTCCATCCCCAGTCTGCAGTGTTTGAGCTACTTCTAAATCACTAATCCTCAACTCCATGATGACAAATAAGTAAGTTTCTTTTAAGTACCATTATTAAGATATATAAACAAACGGCATGGGTGGATCTACACCTGATATCCACTTTAGTGATACCAAGTACAGGAGCGTATCTAGTCAATACTACTATGATTCCATTGATATTTTTTTATTGCGACACAATCTTTTTTCCTTTTTAAAAAAAAAAATCATATTATGTTTAAAAACTCAGGAAATAAATCCCTGGACACATGAGGACTTTGAATTTGACCAATGTATGATCCTGTAACTACTTGGTAACTGATCGATACCCAAATGTGTAGTATTATCCAAAACTAACGTTAAGTATCAAAGAAGAGAAGAATAAGTGATTATTACATTTTAACAGAAGTGTAGATGGAACATTTTAAAACAGAAAATAAGCAGATATTAACAGTAAATGAACAAGTAGATTATTAACCAATTTTTAGTTTGTCCCTCATAATGTTGACAAAATAATAGAATGATAAATGACACAATATGTTACTGCATACGTCAGCAGACTAATTAGGAGTCGCTTGTTTGTTTACTTACTACTAAAAGACAAGTTGTCTAGTGTGTTCTGGACTAAATTACAATATTAAACATATGTTTAATGCACCGTAAGATTTTTTCTTAAAATAAAGCCAATAATGAATTTTTTTGAGGTCTACCTTATTTAGAAAAGTACCGAAAAGTATCGAAATACATTTTCGTACCGGTACTAAAATATTGGTATCGGGACAACCCCAGTGGATGGTTATGTCCACAACCGCTTAAGTCATCGGCCTGAGTCGGCGTCACCTTAAATGGATTGCCACTTATGTGAGACACTGAAAATGAGTTACCTGTAACCGCTTATCCAGGAATTCATTGCCTCCAATGAAGCCATATTGGTATTCATAAGGAAAGCTCCAATCACGAATCAGGAACATCAAGGACTGCAAAGGAATAGTTATTAAATCAGATTCAGGAAAACAAATCAAACATTATTTGCCTTGGGAGGATTTATACCTGAAAGGGCTTTAGGAAGATTTCATCCAAAGCGAGGCGTCCATACTCTGTGAAGAGCTGTGAAAGAAGCCAGAGGATACATTTAGAAAGAGGCCATGTTAAACATTTGCACAAAAGTGACGACATTCCTCACATTTCAGCTACAATTTTCAACAGACTCTCAAGAGACAAAAGCGCTGACATGTGAGTGATGTACTCACTTTTGTGAGGTATTGTGAAAATAAAGCAGTAATGTTTTAGTCGAGACAATGTTCAAAGAAGCAACATCAACATACTTGTAGCTGCTGCAGATCGTCTTCTTGGATGTTCTGAGACAGATTGTAGAGCTGCAAACAGAAAAGTGAAACTCGATAAAAAGTTTTATATCACTAACAGTGCTGTGCTCTCTCGTAGTTGTTGTCTTTTTGCTTCTTGTACTGAGAGTACAATCTACCGAACCAAATGACTGGTGTGTTAAACATACTTGACCAATACATCTGATACTGATAATGTACTGATATGCAAAACCCGAAAGCAGTGAAGTTGGTACCTTGTGTAATGGTAAATATAAACAGAATGTAATGATTTACAAATCATTTTCAACTTATGTTCAATTGAATAAACTGCAACCGAGAAACTAATTTTTCCCCCCAATAATCAGTATCTTTGAATTTAATGGCAGCAACACATTGCAAAACAGTTGTCAGAGGAGCATTTTTACCACTGTGTTATATAGCCTTTCCTTTTAACAATACTCAGTAAACGTTGGAGAACTGTGGAGACACATTTTTGAAGTGGAATTATTAACTTAGAATTATAACTTTTTTGACACCAGGGGCCAACTTTTCCACTACACTCAAATATCAACACTGAATTAGTAATCTCACTCTTGATTTTACACATATTTAATCATTAAATCTAATGTACTTAAAGTTAAACAGGATAAATGTTATCGAATGATATGAAAGAATGTGTTCACAAAGATTATTATCGAGGCTTTTATGTCAGGCTGAATACAAAAATCAACACAAAATATAAAACAAAAGATGGGACTCATAAAAACTGATGAAAAATAAATTAACATACAATTACGCAGTGCTAAACAGAATCAATTCTAACTAAATTAATGATAAACAATAACATATTTGTTATTTAAATACGACTTGTCCAGGGTGCACCCCGCCTTCCGCCCGATTGTAGCTGAGATAGGCACCAGCACCCCCCGCGACCCCAAAAGGAATAAGCGGTAGAAAATGGATGGATGGATGGGTTATTTAAATAAACTGTCAATTAAATTAAAGTGCAAATGAAAATACAGCATCACCACTGCCCCCCCCTCCTCCCCCACAAAGCTCCTGTTTTTTCAGCAATTGAACACGCAAACATTAGCAAAAAAATCACCTGTTTTAGTGTTTAAAGAATTTTTAAAAATGAACAGACTTGACATGAATACATACCCCAGTCATCCAAATGAATCACTATGTCTATTTCAGTCACTATGTTATTTAGTCACTACAGTAATTACAACTTGTGTTCACATCCACAGGAACCACATGGGTTAGCCTACTCTGTACAGTATTTACAACCTTACCCGTGTTCACTTCACAGCCACACATGGTTCATCTAATTATTGACATTATTTACACATTACTTTGGCATTTTAGTGTATAGGAAGTGAAGACGTTGTATAGGGACACCCTTACTCTCTGTGCAGCTATTCTTAAAACAACATAAAACAATTCTACTTACTAAGTTTTATTGTTATTTTCAGGCCAAATCTAACAGATGAAACACCGACACAGTAACAGTGCACTGTCAATACAGCCAGTGAGTGCTCATCACTAATATATATCATTACTGCACCTGAATGGAGCTGGTCATGGTGCTGAGGGCAAAGATGGTGGCACAGTCTTTCACTGTCGACTCGTTGTCGAACGCTCCTTGAGTGTCCATTAACACGACAGCCAACTACAGGAGGAAACACAACAAAGGACACATTTCAGGTTGCATTTCTATTCCGCAGGCAAAAAAATTAATGTAAAAATACAGCTCACATGGATATTATTAGACCAGTGGTTCTCAAATGGGGGTACTTGAAAGTATGCCAAGGGGTACGTGAGATTTTTTAAAAACAATTCTAAAAAATAGCAACAATTTAAAAATATATAATAAATATATTTATTGAATAATAGTTCAACAAAATATGAATGTAAGTTCATAAACTGTGAAAAGAAATGCAACTATGCAGTATTCAGTGTTTAAAGCTAGATTTTTTTGTGGATATGTTCCTTAAATATTGATGTAAAACATTTGTTTTTTTGTGAACAAATGCTTAGAATTAAGTTGATGAATCCAGATGGATCTCTTTTACAATCCCCAAAGAGGGCACATTAACTTGATGATTACTTACTTCTATGTGTAGAAATCTTTATTTATAATTGAATCACTTGTTTATTTTTCAACAAGTTTGTTTTTAGTTATTTTTATATCTTTTTTCCCCAAATAGTTAAAAAAAGACCACTACAAATGAGCAATATTTTGCACTGTTATACAATTTAATAAATCAGAAACTGATGACATAGTGCTGTATTTTACTTGTTTATCTGTTTTTCAACCAAAAATGCTTTGCTCTGATTAGGGGGTACTTGAATTAAAAAAAAGTTCACAGGGGGTACATCACTGAAAAAAGGTTGAGAACCACTGTATTAGACTATGCAAGAGGCAGTTGGGAATTGTTCACACGTGCATCGCCCAGATTGTTTCTACAGCGCTTTAATCTGTAAATAAATACTTTAGTACCTCCGTTCCATCAGTCTTTGTGACGAGGAAGACCTCGCTCCAAATCTGGATGCCGGTCGTCTCCGGTTCTGAACCGCCCCTCCAAGAAAATCCGGTGAGCGGCTCGTCATCCCGACCCAGCCAGTTTGTGTCGCCCTGCAATAACACAAGAGAGAGGTCATGTGACGCTACAGAGGTTATTGGTCTGTAATCACGTGGGTTGCATCCTAAAATGGGAAAGGTAATGCTTTAGTTCAGGGGTGTCAAAGGTAGGGCCCACAGGCATGAACAGGTTTCTCCTGCCCGCGAGAAGAGTTTGCAAAATATAAAAATGAGTTGAAAATTTGGAATGAAAGAAACTGCTGTTCTTAATGTGTCCACCAGATGTCGCAATAGCAATTATTTGTGTTCTTGATTTCAGAGGACGCGGAGCTATATGCCCTGTTAAGATAGAGACAACGCTACTACGTACTTACACTGCTTATAGGGTTTTCCCGATACCATTAATTGGTTACCGATACCAAAATGTATATCGTACTTTTCAAAATAAAGGGAACTACAAAAAATGTTAATATTGGCTTTATTTTACAGAAAATCTTACAATACAATAAACATATGTTTCCTATTGGACTCAAATAACAATTTTAGAAAGTTGAAATATAAATTAAAAGGTATTAAACATGTGTTTTTCTTTTCGCACCGAAAGAATAATTTCCAATATTCCTTTTTACATATAGTCTGCCATAAACAAAGATTAGATTAGATTAGATAGTACTTTATTTATTCCTTTAGGAAAATTAACATTTTCAGCACAATCCCATTCAAGATCAGACAAACATTACAGGGACACAGAACAGGATCGCTGACGGGTCTGCCGGCTTCCAGCGCCCCTTACAAAAAAGGTGAGATACAGTTAAACAAGTGGGGGGAAAGGGAGGAAAAAAAAGAAGATTAAAATAAAATAAAATAAAATAAAAATATCGGTCTAAGCCTTGGCCCTGGAGAGGGGGTCCAGACTGAGGCCAAGGGAAAAAAACAACAACAACTCAGAGCCATAACAGCTCATATTATTAGATTAGGTTAGAATACAATAAAAAGCTTTATTAACATTATATTAAATGCTTCATGATTTATGGTTGCCAATCCTGGTCTGTGCTTTAAGAAAAATACAATTATTAGTAAGTACTAAAAAGCAAACTATGGATAAATGCACATAGATAAGCAATGTAGCAGGTAAAACACACTTTGTGTTAAAGATGAAACACACAAATTGTAGCCACTGGTTACACTATATTAGGGCTGCGAATCTTTGGGTGTCCCATGATTCGTTTCAGTATCGATTCTTGGGGTCGCGATTCGATTATGTATCGATTTTTTTCAATTCAACGCGATTCTTGATTCAAAAACGACATTTTTCCGATTCAAAACGATTCTGTATTCATTCAATACA
Source organism: Nerophis ophidion (assembly GCF_033978795.1). Classification (NCBI taxonomy): domain Eukaryota; kingdom Metazoa; phylum Chordata; class Actinopteri; order Syngnathiformes; family Syngnathidae; genus Nerophis; species Nerophis ophidion. Next base: position 17,318,689 of record NC_084615.1, read on the forward strand.
TAGGATTTCTGCAGGATCTACCCCAGTCTGCTGACATGCTAGCAGAGTAGTAGATTTGAAAAAAAGAGCTTTTATAATTGTAAAGGAAAATGTTTTATCAACTTATTGCAGTAATGTAAATTTGTTTTAACTATTAAATGAACCAAAAATATGACTTATTTTATCTTTGTGAAAACATTGGACACAGTGTGTTGTCAAGCTAATGAGATGCGAAGCAAGTGTAAGCCACTGTGACACCATTGTTCCTTTTTTTATTTTTATAAATGTCTAATGATAATGTCAATGAGGGATTTTTAATCACTGCTATGCTGAAATTATAACTAATATTGATACTGTTGTTGATAATATTCATTTTTGTTTCACTACTTTTGGTTTGTTCTGTGTCGTGTTTGTATCTGCTTTCAATTGCTCTGTTTATGGCAGTTCTGAGTGTTGCTGGGTCAGGATTGGTTTTGGAATTGGATTGCATTGTTATGGTATTGCTGTGTATTTTATTGTTGGATTGATAAAAAATTTTTTAAATAAAATAAAAAAATCGATTAAAAAAAAATTAGAATCGATTCTGAATCGCACAACGTGAGAATCGCAATTCGCATTCGAATTGATTTTTTCCCACACCCCTACAAAATATAGTCATTTAACTTGTATTAGTTGACTGCTAATTGGGCAGTTTTAACTCCGTTAATATTTGGCATCAATCCAAGCAGCTGAGTTATGTACCTGCATGTGCACGCACAGCAGTGGAGCTGGTTAACTAATGAGAGAGGCGTACAGTATGTGTGTTTGCGAGAATGTCAACGTGTTGGCTGAGTGACATCAGTGAGTGAGTGGGCGAGCAAAGAGAGAGAGAGCGGCTGCACAGCACAGCGCAGTCGAGTGAGTGTCCTGCAAAACTAACAATAAAGCAACCAGATTGTCACAACTCAGCGGCCTCGCCATTCTGACCTGTGAAGTGTGTTAACCCAACGAAAACATCCACCCTGAAGGGAACGTCTGCCCAGTGCTCCTCTATTACAGTCTGCACCGGAGACGAACAACAGGACAGGTGTAACAACAACATCATTACCTGTCACTCTTTAAACTCCTTGTGCAGATCTAAATGTTCATTATTTAAATGTTTACCTAAGTTTGAAGCAAAGGTGGTAATACTAATCGCCACATTTGGCGAGGCGTGTTTTAAAGCAACACTTGAAGCGCGGCACTTCCTTGTTTAAAGCATCACTTTTACCGTTAGTTTTGAAGCCCAAATAACTCCATATTGCGCTAAAAGCACACTTTTTATCAACGAGTAGAACTGTCGTTTTTAGCCATTCCTCCTCTCCAAGATGTTATCTCTTGTATGCACTTTGTGTGTGCATTTCGACAAACTCAACATTATGCGCCTCGGCTCTGTAGTCACCACCACACAGCGGGCATTTAAATGAAAGAACGGAACCAGTACTTTTCAAAGGCAGTATAGTACCAATTTTAATCAATTTGTATCACAGTACTTTATCAGTACCGGTATACCGTACAACCCTAACTGCTTATTAGTGAGAGTACACACAATATAGATTGTTACGTTCATGCCTTGTAGTCAAAGAAGTTGTTGGTAATGTCACCTGTGACATTTATACCCAAACAAATGCTTTTGATCATTTGTACATTCTGTGTTGTACTTATGACTGGGGACACTTTTTCTGGGCGCACACAAATATGCTGAAATAATATGCATCCCTTTCTAACTTCATGTGTGATTAATGAAATTAGTCTGAATTCACAAGCTTTGTTGTAGATGATGCTACATATGTAGAGAATAAACCACCTGATATTGAGACAGTTGAATAATAAACAGATACATTTTGGTGTAGAGAACCATGTGTGTGAATGTTCTGGAGCATTCACACAATGAAGTAGATCCCCCTCCACTTGGTCAATCGAAAAGTAACTTGCCTGCTGAAAAAGTATGGACACACCTGATTTACATGTATGCTATCATGTCTTCCAAAGCATTTAGCCCACAACCTCTAAGGATGGTTCCACAAACGGTATTTACAGTCATGTGAGAAAACAAAGATAACACCCTATGGGGTACTTTTTCACATGATTGCATTTGGAACAACTGAACTGGTCTGACGACTGAAGTAATTGAAGCAACGCATTTACAACATAGTACTACTACACACAGAAGAGAGTGATGAACTAAACCGTGGATCATTTCTCTTTGGCGAACTTGTCAGTTCACATGTTGCAGCAGGGAGGGGCAGTAATGTGACTTGACTGCCTGTGGAGGTCTTGTGTTCAACTTTTCCTTTTAACCTGAATAACCTGCATGTACTAAGTCAGTGTTTTTTTTTTCAGAGTGCCGTGAGGTACAGTCTGGTGTGCCGTGGGAGATTATCGAATTTTACCTATTTGGGTTAAAAATATTTTTTGCAAACCAGTAATTATAATCCGCAAATAATGTTATACTCTTACAAATAAATAGGTGGCAGCCGGTAGCTAATTGCTTTGTAGATGTCGGAAACAGCGGGAGGCAGCATGCAGGTAAAAAAGTATTTAATGCTTAAACCAAAAATATAAAAAGGTGAGTGCCCCTATGAAAAGGCATTGAAGTTTAGGGGAGGCTATGCAGAACGAAACTAAAACGAAACTGGCTACAAAGTAAACAAAAACAGAATGCTGGACGACAGCAAATACTTACTGTGGAGCAAAGACAGCGTCCACAAAGTACATCCGAACACGACATTACAATCATTAATGTCCCTTGAAAGGATAAAAACTACTGAAATATTCTTGATTGCTAAAACAAAGCAGGTGTGGGGAATAGCGGTCAAGGAAGACATGAAACTGCTACAGGAAAATACCAACAAAACAGGAAAAGCCACCAAAATAGGAGCGCAAGACAAGAACTAAAACAATACGCATGGGAAAACAGCAAAAAAAAAACTCCAGATAAGTCATGATGTGATGTGACAGCTGGTGACAATACACCTACTTTGAGACAAGAGCTATAGTTATGCATGTTTGGTTATGGTTAAAGTCATATCTAACAATTGCGACAACAATTTTTTATTGTCTACTAAGTTTCGTTTTTTTAATGATTTCTGCTGGTGGTGTGCCTCCGGATTTTTTCAATGAAAAAAATGCGCCTTGGCCCAAAAAAGGTTGAAAAACACTGCCTTAAACGATAGGCATGGAAAGGCATTGAAGCTTAGGGAAGGCTATGCAGAACGAAACTAAAACTGAACTGGCTACAAAGTAAACAAAAACAGAATGCTGGACGACAGCAAAGACTTACTGTGGAGCAAAGACGGCGTCCACAAAATACATCCGAAAATGACATGACAATCAACAATGTCCACACAAAGAAGGACAAAAACAACTGAAATATTCTTGATTGCTAAAACAAAGCAGGTGTGGGGAATAGCGGTCAAGGAAGACATGAAACTGCTGCAGGAAAATTCCAAATAAAGCGAAAAAGCCACAAAAATAAGAGCGCAAGACAAGAACTAAAACACTACACACAGGAAAACAGGAAAAAACTCCAAATAAGTCAGGGTGTGATAGACAGGTGGTGACAGTACACCTACTTTGAGACAAGCGCTATAGTTATGCATGCTTGGTTATGGTTAAAGTCATATCTAACAATTGCGACAACAATTTTTTATTGTCTACCGAGTTTCGTGTTTTTAATGATTTCTGCTGGTGGTGTGCCTCCGGATTTTTTCAATGAAAAAAATGCGCCTTGGCCCAAAAAAGATTGAAAAACACTGCCTTAAACGATAGGCATGGAAAGGCATTGAAGCTTAGGGAAGGCTATGCAGAACAAAACTAAAACTGAACTGGCTACGATGTAAACAAAAACAGAATGCTGGACGACAGCAAAGACTTACTGTGGAGCAAAGACGGCGTCCACAAAATACATCCGAAGAGGACATGACAATCAACAATATCCCCACAAAAAGATAAAACAACAACTTAAATATTCTTGATTGCTAAAACAAACCAGGTGCGGGGAATAGCGCTCAAAGGAAGACATGAAACTGCCATAGGAAAATACCAACTAAACAGGAAAAGCCACCAGAATACGAGCGCAAGACAAGAACTTAAACACTACACAGGAAAACAGCAAAAAAAGTCCAAATAAATCAGGGTGTGATGTGACAGGTGGTGACAGTACACTTACTTTGAGACAAGAGCTATAGTCATGCATGCTTGGTTATGCTTTTAAATCATATCCAACAATTGCGACAAGGACTTTTTATTGTCGATTTCGGCTACTGAGTTTCCTTTTTTAATGTTTTGTGCCGGTGGTGTGCCTTTGCATTTTTTCAATGAAAAAAATGTGCCTTGGCTCACAAAAGGTTGAAAAACACTGTACTAAGCATTGCGGCACATTCTCTCCTTAGACACAACCTGCAGGTAAAACGTGCCCCACCTGTCTGTGCATGTAGCGCAGCATGAAATCAAGCAGGAAGCTCTTCCCCTTCCTGAAGGCCCCGGCCACCGACAGAACCACCACATGCTTGTCCCGGACTTCGGGGGCCAGCAGGACACGTGCCAAGGCCTCCTCGTTCAGCGTGAAGGAGTGCTCCTCCTTACACACCGACACAATCTGAACTGCACACGGTTCACTGCCCATTGTTACCGGCTCCTGGTCCCTGTGGTTACAGAGCAGGGAGTGAAAACAAGTTACTTGGAAGCACATTGTTTACAGTCATTTTTACTTGGAACGGGCACTATTAGCTGGAGTTTGGTCATTTACTGGTTGGTGGTAACACCTTTAAATTGTATGAAGAGGATATAGGGGCTCATTTGCTAAATTCCGATACATCAGATTCCGAATCGTTTTAATTGCCATTAGGAATTTTACTTGGTGCAATGGTGCAACATAAAAAACATATATCACAGAATAAAATGAGGTGTAACTGAGCTATCAGATCTTGTTCATGTGCCTGATGGCCTAGGGGAAAAAACTGTCCAGGTGGCGGGAGGTGTGGGTCTGGATGGACCGTAGTCTGCTGCCTGAGGGGAGAGGGGAGAATAGTTTGTGCAAAACAGCTAATAGCTGGGTTGCATATGACGTCACATCTGTGTTTCTTCGAGGCAGCTTAATTCCCACCATGGTCAAACAGCTTAAGTGTAGCATGAATGATTAACGTGGATCCCGACTTACACAAGTTGAAAAACTTATTCGGGTGTTACCATTTAGAGGTCAATTGCACGGAATATGTACTGAACTGTGCAATCTACTAATAAAAGTTTCAATCAATCAATCAGCATTAAAAGAAGTGAGAGTGAGTGTAGAGTTTGGCCAGAAAAGGCCGTAATGCTGCTCTGTTCTTGGGTGTTCCAGTCGTTCAAACAAAAATAAATACAAATATAAGTTTCATAGAGTCCTGGTTCATAAAGGGAACGGCGTGGCAAAGTTGGTAGAGTGGCTATGCCAGCAATCTGAGGGTTACTGGTTCAATCCCCACCTTCTACCATCCTAGTCACGTCCGTTGTGTCCTTGGGCAAGACACTTCACCCTTGCTCCTGATGGGCCCTGGTGAGCGCCTTGGATGGAAGCTCCCGCCATCAGTGTGTGAATGTGTGTGTGAATGGGCGAATGTGGAAAATACTGTCAAAGCGCTTTGAGCTCCTTAAAAAGGGGTAGAAAAGCGCTATACAAGTACAACCCATTTACCATTTACCATAAAGAGCTTCAAAGAAAATGGCTCTAAAAAATATCACTTTCATCGTCTTGTAGAACACAATTGGCCCGTTTGTGTCTGCAGTGATCACTTTGTAAAATGTTTGCCTGTTGTTTGAGAAACTTTTTGTGATACAATCAAGTTCAATCTCTACCATATTAGTAGTGTTTGAGAGCAGAACTAAACGTAAAGAAAAGACAAGATATTACATTAGTTGGTGGTCTTTTGTCGTTGCTATGCCTAAATATAACAAGAAGACCTGCTAAACGTCATGTTAAGTATTAGTCGTAGATATTGTAATTGTTGGCCCAACCCACCCTGTTTTCGTTAAAGCTTTGTTGTTGTTGGACAGAAAAACCAAGTGCTTTATTAAACATGGATGACCACGTTATAGCGTCTGTGGTGCTATTTGTTAGCATCAACAAAATATCCCTAATAGTATTAATTAGGTAGGTGGATAATACTCTGGTAGCAAATATTGAATCTTGATATTATTAGCAAACATTGCTGAACAGCAGGGACATCTATAGCTGAATAATGAGACAAAATATAAACTTCACAGCATAAAAACAACTGCAGAATTGATTTATGATGGGACTAGGTTTTCAAAGGGGTGGAAAGTTTACGGTATATTTTGGGAAATTTACCACGGGAAGTTTGGAAATATTGACCATTTTTTGATTATTCAAAGTTGGACACTGTCCATGGGAATGAATGGGAATATATGGGACTGAATGGGGAATTGCAATAATATATTATTGGCCACTTGTCTATATGCTGCTGCATCTTTGTGGCATTTTTGACGTAGTTCTTTGCACAGTATTTGCAAATGTACACCGCCTTTTCGCCTACATTGGTTGGGGTGAAATGTCTCCACACATCAGATGGTGTAAGTGGCATTATTCTGTTTATTTATTTACTCTTGTAAAACTCGAATGCAATGCCACACGGCTATAAATAGCTAAACAATTGCAGTAGTCTTTAAAAATATTTGAGTAATGGACAAATGAATAAAAATAGGCTAGATGAATAAATGAAGAGTCAATTAGCATGCTAAATTAAAACTATGAGCTACATTCTTGTCTGACAACAGAATGGCTAGCAGAACAGAAGGCAGAGGAAACTACACCTTTTCATTTAGTGTTTGCCAGTTGAACTTTACACATCACAAAAATGGTAAATTCGGATCGCTAACATTGTTAGCATAAATAAATGGGATTTAACGTAGAGAAAATTAGTATCACGGCTAACAGAGACATATTTTCGGTTCATTATGAGACTGTCGTGGTACATAAACCTAGCTAGCTAGAGATATTGGCCCCAAAATCATTGAACAAGTACGGGAACAGCTAGCTAGCTTGAGTGGAAGTCTCCTGGAGTAGTCTACAGTCATACAGTAACAAGCAATTACACCTCTAGTACACTTAAATACCATAGATCAAATATATTTACCCCAGTAATATCACTTACCTGACTGGATTAAGTCCTTGGGCTCAAATACTAGTGTGGCCTTAATAGCCCTAATCTAGTGTGGAGCATGCTGGGAATTATCTGTGCATGTGATGGAAGAATGCGCTGCACATGTGATGGAGGAATGCACAGTGAAGGGTTGAAATTCTACTGAATTTGCATTAAATCAGGTTGTTTTAGCTAATAATCATCCTGCAAGATCTAGCATGTTGCATTCATTGTTTATTCCCCTTAAAGGCCTACTGAAATGAGATTTTTTAATTTAAACGGGGATAGCAGGTCTCTTCTATGTGTCATACTTATCATTTCACGATATTGCCATTTTTTGCTGAAAGGGTTTAGTAGAGAACATCGACATAAAGTTCGCAACTTTTGGTCGCTAATAAAAAAGCCTTGCCTGTACCGGAAGTAGCAGACGATGTGCGCGTTACGTCACGGGTTGTAGAGCTCCTCACACCCTAACATTATTTACAATCATAACCACCAGCAGCGAGAGCGATTCGGACCGAGAAAGCGACGGTTTCCCCATTAATTTGAGCGAGGATGAAAGATTTGTGGATGAGGATAATGAGAGTGAAGGACTAGGAAAAAAAAAGGCGAGGGCAATGGGAGCGATTCAGATGCTATTAGACACATTTACTAGGATATTTCTAGAAAATCCCTTATCTGCTTATTGTGTTACTAGTGTTTTAGTGAGATTATAGGGTACCTGAAAGTCGGAGGGGTGTGGTCACGGGTGTGGTGACCGCCAGTGTCTCCGGTGGGAGGAGGTAATAGAGTCGGCAGCTGGCTGCAGTTGGACGCAAGTGTCTACGGTAAGAACCGACTTACTGCCACAATTTTCTCACCGAAATCTGCCGGTTGACATGTGGTCGGGAACCATGTTCGCTTGACCGCTCTGTTCCATAGTAAAGCTTCACCTTCGGGAATGTAAACAAGGAAACACCGGCTGTGTTTGTGTTGCTAAAGGCAGCTGCAATACACCGCTTCCCACCTACATCTTTATTCTTTGGCTTCTCCATTATTTGTTGAACAAATTGCAAAAGATTCAGCAACACAGATGTCCAAAATACTGTGTAATTATGCGATTAAAGCAGACTACTTATAGCTTGGATCAGGCTGGAAAATAATGTCCGCTACAACCTGAGACGTCAAACGCACGCGTCATCATTCTGCGACGTTTTCAACAGGATACTTTGCGTGAAATTTGAAATTGCAATTTAGTAAACTAAACCGACCGTATTAGCGTGTGTTGCAATGTTAATATTTCATCATTGATATATAAATTATCAGACTGCATGGTCGGTAGTAGTGGGTTTCAGTAGGCCTTTAATTTCCCATTCATTCCCTTTAATTCCCATGGAAAGTTTCCAACTTTGAGTATTCCCAGACTAGAGGAGACTAATATTTGTAGCAGGAAATCAAGAGCAAAGAAACGCATCCTTTTTCTCATGAGCGACACGATTACAGCAGCGCGGCACTCGTTATGTCATTAAAATATGTTACCTCGCAATGAACGTATAAGTCCAACATTGTCTTTCACCAATTAATGTTTGATTTGTGGACACCTCAGAAGACATAATGTGCCTCCAATCTTCTTTCTCTAAATCTGTGAGTGTCACAGGAAGTCAGGTCGTAGCAAGCAGAAGCAAAATATTTTACTTCCAAGAGTGATTTCCAAAAATATTTTTCTTAAGGAAAGAATATATCTACTTTATCCCGTTAGAAATATTTTCATGATCACTCGCAAATATATAGTTGCCTCTCAAGATTTCAAAATACACCCAAACCTGCACTGATGCAGTGAAATAAATAGTAGCTTACTGGGACTCCAGGCCATCACCTGTCAGTGCCTCAAGGTCATGTGATTGCGGCACAGCAATTCAAACAGGACAACATGCATGATGTGCAACAGCTGTAGAATGGAGAGCTGCTCTACACCAAACATTTATTTTTACACTTGTATGACTATTAAAGTTATACAATATGAAGTACAATGTGCACCTACAATAACAAAGCAGTATTCAAAAAGTGTTATGTAGTTTTAACATACTTTTACCTTATTTTTACTTAAACATGTCACCAGAGAAAAAGGTTAAGAATGTTATATTGTTAGTAAAACGTTTCCTATCATGTGATAGTTTAACTCTAGCACATATTATTTATGTGCGCAGTGAAGGGGAAAATAACTTGTTTTAATGTATTGGTTCGTACAAACTCACACCAAGAACAACTATTTTAAAAACGTGCAATTGAATGATTCACTTTTGCAGTTGTATGATGTTACAGTGTTTGTAACGTTAATGCATGTTTTATAGAAAATGAATGGAAGATGCTGACAAATTTGAACTCGGAGGAGATTATTTGTATTTCCAATGGTTCTTGCGGGTGTTTTTTACTTATTTTACACTTGCAAGGCAGCAAGGCATGTTAAAATTGCACCAAAAAATTGACTCCAAAGTTAATAAAGGTTTTTTGATGGTGACAGTTTATGAACGAGTGTACATTATTTTAACAGATTTATTTTTGGGAGTCACTTGTTTTGGTTGTATGACAATTAAGAGCGTTCAAATAATACAAAACCCAAAAGCAGTGAAGTTGTCACATTGTGTAAATGGTAAATAAAAAAAGAATATAATGATTCGCAAATACTTTTCAACTTCAATTGAATAGACTGCGAAGACAAAATATTTCATGTTCACACTGAGAAACTTCTTTTTTTGCAGATAATCCTGAACTTAGAATGTAATGGCACCAACACATTACATAAAAAGTTCTGGTACGGTACCTTGTGGTACACTAAATAATCATTTACTCTAAAGGCTTAGTGTCCACATGTGTGGACAGCACCTTTTAGCTCTTATTTACAAAATTGGGTACACTACTGAATTGGGGTCTTATGGCCGCTTATGTGGACACTTATACTGCCACCTGGTGGTGTCAGAAGAGTATAACATACAATGGAATTTGGGAAAAAAGTGTAAAAATAAGAATTAGCATGTCACTAATCAAGAAGTACATGTTTGTGTACTTATGGACTAAGTACATCATATCAAAAGATGATTCTTAGTTTTTATTCTAATTAGGGTCCCATAAGCACAAATAGCAAATAGAAATTAAAAAAGCATGTAAAAAAATAGCTTGGGCCAAAAATATTAAATATACTTGTTAAAATAAACTTCTGCCTTGTTTTTTATGAATACTCAGGCCTACTACACCACTGTATTTTAATGTTGGTCATTATGGTGGTACTTGGAGAACCAAGAGTTTTCTGAAAAAAGTTTGAGACCCACTGTTGTTGAATATAAAGTTGATCAAATGGTGTTATTTCATGATGAAAAATGTGCGAAACCCAAAAACCAGTGAAGTTGTCATTTTGTGTAAATAGTAAATACAAACAGAATACAATGATTTGCAAATCCTATTCAACTTCTATTCAATTGAATAGACTGCAAAGACAAGATATTTAATGTTCACACTGACAAACTTCATTTTTTGTGCAAATAATCATGAACTTAGAATGTAATGGCAGCAACAAATTGCAAAAAAAAGTTCTCAGAGGGGCATTTTTACCACTGCGTTACATGGCCTTTCCTTTTAACAACACTCAGTAAAGGTTTGGGAACTGAGGAGACACATTTTTGAAGTGGAATTCTTTCCCATTCTTGCTTGATGTACAGTTTAAGTTGTTAAACAGTCTATGTTGTTAAGCTTCACATTGCGCCACACATTTTCAATAGGAGACAGGTCTGAACTACAGGCAGGCCTGTCTAGTACCTGCACTCTTGTCCTACAAAGCCACGCTGTTGTAACACCTGGCTTGGCATCGTCTTGCTAAAATAAGCAGCGGCGTCCATGATAACATTGCCAGGCTGGCAACATACGGGAGTAGATTTCGAATCTAAACTGAGTTTGACGCTCCTGACTTAGATATGCAGTTTACTCTCAGTGCAAATAGATTGCAGTAAATGGGAGATGAGACAATGTTGAGCTGTGTGTTAATAAATATGTGTGCAGTCTGCTTCCAGCATAGTTCATTGGACATCCTTAAAGAAGATCCTTTGTGGTTCTCTGTAGGAAGTCATCCCACCATGGCCACACACTATGTTGTCTGTCTTATTCTTTTTTTTTTTAACTCAACCTTCTCACCAAAAATAGTGAACTATTCAAGGGCGTGGCGCTCAGATGCCAAACACTGAATGCCTTTAAAGGCCTACTGAAACCCACTACTACCGACCACGCAGTCTGATAGTTTATATATCAATGATGAAATATTAACATTGCAACACATGCCAATACGGCCGGTTTAGTTTACTAAATTGCAATTTTAAATATCCCGCGAGGTATCCTGTTGAAAACGTCGCGGAATGTTGACGCGTGCTTGTGACGTTATTGGTTGGAGGGGACATTTCAGCCCAGCACCACTCACGGCTAAAAGTAGTCTCTTTTCATCGCATAATTACACAATATTTTGGAGATCTGTGTTGCTGAATCTTTTGCAATTTGTTCAATTACTAATGGAGACTATAAAGAAGAATGCTGTTGGTGGAAAGCGGTGGATTGCAGCTGCCTTTAGCAACACAAACACAGCCGGTGTTTCTTTGTTTGTTGTGAAGCTTTAACACAGAGCGGTCAAGCGAACATGTTTCTCTACGTCAACCAGCAAGTTTTTGGATGGGAAAATTGTGATATTAAGTCGGCTCTTACCGGAGACTTGAGTGGATTATGCGACCTCCTCCTGCAGCTGTCAAAAAGGCAGCTGTGATCTTGGCTCCTCTCAGAGACACTGGCGTTCACTGCAGCCCTCCGACTTTCAGGTATGACTTTATAATCTCACTATAACACTATTAACACAATAAGCAGATAAGGGATTTTCCAGAATTATCTTAGTAAATGTATCTAATAACATCTGAATCGCTCACACTGCCATCGCCTGGAGCTGTCGCCTTTTCTTTTTTCTTTTTAGGGGTTCACTCTAACTTTTCTTATCCACAAATCTTTTATCCTCGCTCCAATTAATGGGGAAATTGTCGCTTTCTCGGTCAGAATCGCTCGCGCTGCTGGTGTCCATGCTTGTAATCAATGTGCGGATGTGAGAAGCCCTTACACCGGTGAGCCCTCCGACTTTCAGGTATGACTTTATAATCTCACTAAAACACTATGAACACAATAAGCAGATAAGGGATTTTCCAGAATTATCTTAGTAAATGTGTCTAATAACATCTGAATCGCTCACACTGCCTTCGCCTGGAGCCGTCGCCTTTTCTTATTTTATTTTTTTGTGCTTCACTCTAACTTTCCTTATCCACAAATCTTTCATCCTCGCTCCAATTAATGGGGATATTGTCGCTTTCTCGGTCCAAATGTCCGCACACATGGTCTGCTACTTCAGGTACAGGCAAGGCTTTTTTATCAGCAACCAAAAGTTGCGCACTTTATCGTCGATGTTCTCTACTAAATCCTTTCAGAAAAAATATGGCAATACCCCAAAATTATCAAGTATGTCACATAGAATGGACCTGCTATCCCCGTTTAAATAAGAAAATCTCGTTTCAGTAGACCATTAATCTGCACCGTGAAATGTAACTTATTTCACAATGACACAGAGGGGGGGGGGGGGGGTTTGCCCACATATGCGGTCCTCTCCAAGGTTCTCATAGTCATCATTGTCGACGTCCCACTAGGGTGAGTTTTTCCTTGCCCATATGTGGGCTCTACCGGGGATGTCGTTGTGGTTTGTGCAGCCCTTTGAGACACTGGTGATTTAGGGCTATATAAATAAACATGGATTGATTGATTGATTGATTTATTTTTCTTTAACTCAACTTTCTCATCAAAAAAAGTGAACTATTCAAGGGCGTGTCGCTCGGATGCCAAACACTTAATGCCTTTAATTAGCTCTGTGAAATTTAACTTATTTCACAATGACACAGAGGGAGAGGGGGGGTTGCCCACATATGCGCTCCTCTCCAAGGTTTCTCATAGTCATCATTGTCGACACCCCACTGGGGTGAGTTTTTCCTTGCCTGTATGTGGGCTCTACCGGGGATGTCGTTGTGGTTTGTGTAGCCCTTTGAGACACTGGTGATTTAGGGCTATATAAATAAACATGGATTGATTGATTATTCTTTTTTTTTTTAACTCAACTTTCTCATCAAAAAAAGTGAACTATTCAAGGGCGTGTCGCTCAGATGCCGAACAGTTTATGCCTTTAATCAGCTGTGTGAAATTTAACTTATTTCACAATGACACAGAGGGAGAGGGGGGTGGGGGGAGAGGTTGCTGCCCACATATGCAATCCTCTCCAAGGTTTCTCATAGTCATCATTGTCGACGTCCCACTGGGGTGAGTTTTTCCTTGCCCTTATGTGGGCTCTACCGGGGATGTCATTTTGGTTTGTGCAGCCCTTTGAGACACTGGTGATTTAGGGCTATATAAAAAAACATTGATTGATTGATTATTCTTTAATCTTTTTTAACTCAACTTTCTCATCAAAAAAAGTTAACTATTCAAGGGCGTGTCGCTCAGATGCCAAACACTTAATGCTTTTAATCAGCTCTGTGAAATTTAACTTATTTCACAATGACACAGAGGGAGAGGGGGGTGGGGGGGAGGGGTTGCTGCCCACATATGCAATCCTCTCCAAGGTTTCTCATAGTCATCATTGTCGACGTCCCACTGGGGTGAGTTTTTCCTTGCCCTTATGTGGGCTCTACCGGGGATGTCATTTTGGTTTGTGCAGCCCTTTGAGACACTGGTGATTTAGGGCTATATAAAAAAACATTGATTGATTGATTATTCTTTAATCTTTTTTAACTCAACTTTCTCATCAAAAAAAGTTAACTATTCAAGGGCGTGTCGCTCAGATGCCAAACACTTAATGCTTTTAATCAGCTGTGTGAAATTTAACTTATTTCACAATGACACAGAGGGTTGGGGGGGGGGGGGGGTTGCCCACATATGCGGTCCTCTCCAAGGTTTCTCATAGTCATCATTGTCGACGTCCCACTGGGGTGAGTTTTTCCTTGCCCATATGTGGGCTCTACCGGAGATGTCGTTGTGGTTTGTGCAGCCTTTTGAGACACTGGTGATTTAGGGCTATATAAATAAACTGATAGTATAATACGTTGTAGAACGTAGTTGCATTACGTTTTGTTATAAAAAAAAGATGACGTTTGTGACTCAGCGAGTTTTAGCTAACCAACTTAGTCGCCAACAAGTAGTTAGCAGTGTCGACAAGACGGAAAACAACAATAGAAAAGCTAACATTTAGCTAACATTTAGCCAGGCAAGCACACACCAATTCCAGCTCCAAAATACGGTCGTAACATGGTCACTTTACCTCAGCTGCGCGGCTTATTCTTCTCACTTGCGGAGTGTCTCCAAACGACGTCCAACACAAACTCGCTACGAGTCGAAAAAAGATGAACGTAACTTTTTTTTTTCCCTCCTCTACACTGGCATGAAAACAACCATGTCAACTTACTACGGTATTACGTCCGCGCAATGGTTTGTGGGAAGTGAAGTTGGACTGCGCGTTCGAAAGCGATTGTGTCAGTCGGAAAGGGAACTACAATACCCGTCATGTCGCTGAGAGGCTGTGATGCATGGGAAATGTAGTTTATTTACACGGAGAGACGAATTCCAGGCTCCTCTGTGACTCACTTCGTAGTCATGTGTTTTGGTTTTGCAGAGGGGGAGAAAAAATGATTTTTCAAAAGAAATATATCACAAGCGGTAGGAAAATGGATGGATGGATATGTTGCTTAGGGATTTTGAAATGTGGTGTTATAGGTAAATGTAGTTCCAGATGAAAAATATACATATACTTGACAACGAATCTGTTTCAAAAATGGGCTGTCAGTTATGTGTTTATTCATGATAAGCACTGTGACGTTACAAATTAATTTCTGTTTCATTAAAGTTTAACACATGATTCATTCAACTGTAAATTAAATACATTGAAATAAGCATGAGGTGGCGACTTGTCCAGGGTGTACGCCGCCTTCCGCCCGATTGTAGCTGAGACAGGCACCAGCGCCCCCCGCGACCCCAAAGGGAATAAGCGGTAGAAAATGGATGGATGGATGGATGGATAATACACTATGGAAGCTCTTTTCCACCACTTAAAAAAATATACCCCAATGACAAGTCTAAATTTCATACATTCGAGTTTCTATCTCATAATTATGACTTTTTAATGTCATAACTATGACTTTTTTTTAGCTCATAACGGACTTTTTCCTCACAATTTGTCTCATAATTATGACTTTTAGCACATAATTTCGACTTTTTAATGTCATAATGATGACTTTTTCCTCACAATTATGACTTTGAATCTCATAATTATGACTTTTTAGCTCATAATTTCGACTTTTTATTGCCATATGATTACTTTTTCCTTACAGTCATGACTTTTTATATCATAACAATAACTTATTTCTTACAATTATGACTTTTTATCTCATCACTATGACTTTTTTCCCACAATTTATACCTCATATTTATGAATTTTTAGCTCATAATTTCGACTTTCTATTATCCATAATGATTAGTTTTTCCTTGCAATTATGACTTTTTATCTCATAAAAATGAATTATTCCTTTCAATTATGACTTTTTATCTCATAATTATAACTTCTTCCTCACTATTATAACTTTGAATCTTACAATTATGACTTTTTAGCTCATAATTTCGACTTTTTATTGCCTTTATGATTACTTTTTCCTTACAATCATGACTTTTTATATCATAAAAATAACTTATTCCTTACAATTATGACTTTTTATCTCATAACTATGACTTTTTCCTTACAATTATGACTTTTTTATTTCATAACTATGACTTTTTATCTTATAACTATGACTTTTTCCTTACAATTATGATTTTTTATCTCATAGCCGACGTTTTCCTCACAATTTGTATCTCATAATTATGACTTTTTAGCTCATAATTTGGACTTTTTAATGTCATAATGATGACTTTTCTCTACAATTATGACTTTTTATCTCATAACATTTTTTTTCCTCACAATTATAACTTTGAATCTCATAATTATGACTTATTAGCTCATATTTTCGACTTTTTTTTGTTGCCATAATTACTTTGTCCGTACAACTATGACTTTGTATCTCATAAAAGTGAATTATTCCTTACAATTATGACTTTTTATCTCATGATTATAACTTTTTCCTCACAATTTGTATCTCATAGTTACGACTTTTTAGCTTATAATTTCGACTTTTTAATGTCATAATGATGACTTTTTCCTTACAATTATGACTTTTATCTCATAACTATGACTTTTTCCTCACAATTATGACTTTGAATCTCATAATTATGACTTTTTAGCTCATAATTTCGACTTTTTTTATTGCCATAATGATTACTTTTCCCTTACAATTATGATTTTGTATCTCATAACTATGACTTTTTCCTTACAATTATGACTTTTATCTCATAATAATGACTTTTTAGCTCATAATTTCGACCTTTTAATGTCATAATGATGACTTTTTCTTACAACTATGACTTTTTATCTCAACCATGACTTTTTAGCTCATAATTTCGACTTTTTAATGTCATAATGATGACTTTCCCCTCACAATTATGACTTTTTATCTCATAAATTTGACTTTTTAATTTCATAACTATTACTTTTTCCTCGCAATTCGTATTTCATAATTAAAACTTTTTAGCTCATAATTTCAACTTTTTATTGCCATAATAATTATTTTTTCCTTACAATCATGACTTTTTATACATTAACAATGACTTATTCCTTACTATTATAACTTTTTATCTTATAATAACGACTTATTCCTTACAATTATGAATTTTTATCTCATAACTATGACCTTTTCCTTACAATTATGACTTTTATCTCCCAACTATGACTTTTTCCTCACAATTTGTATTTCATAATTATGACTTTTGAGCTCATAATTTCGTTTTTTTTAATGTCATAACAATTGCTTTTTCCTTACAATTTTGACTTTTTATCTCATAAATATGACTTGTTCCTTACAATTATGACTTTTTATCTCCTAACTATGACTTTGTAACTTCCTTACAATTATGACTTTTTATCTCCTAACTATGACTTTTCCTTGCAATTATGACTTTTTATCTCCCAACTATGACTTTTTCCTCACAATTTGTATCTCATAATTATGACTTTTGAGCTCTTAATTTCGTTTTTTTAATGTCATAATTATGGCTTTTTATCTCATAACTATGACTTTCCCTCACAATTAGGATTTTTTTCCTCACAATTGTAACTTTGAATCTCATAATTAGGAATTTTTAGCTCATAATTTCTATTTTTTTTATTGCCATAATGATTACTCATTCCTTACAAATATGACTTTTTATCTCATAACTATGACATTCCCCTCACAATTATGACTTTTTATCTCATAACTATGACTTTTTAGCTCATAATTTCGACTTTTTAATGTCATAATGATGACTTTCCCCTCACAATTATGACTTTTTATCTTATAACTATTACTTTTTAATTTCATAACTATTACCTTTTCCTCGCAATTCGTATCTCATAATTAAAACTTTTTAGCTCATAATTTCGACTTTTTATTGCCATAATAATTACTTTTTCCTTACAATCATGACTTTTTATACATTAACAATGACTTATTCCTTACAATTATAACTTTTTATCTCATAATAACGACTTATTCCTTACAATTATGACTTTTTATCTCATAACTATGACTTTTTCCTTACAATTATGACTTTTTCCTTACAATTATGACTTTTTATCTCCCAACTATGACTTTTTCCTCACAATTTGTATCTCATAATTCTGACTTTTGAGCTCATAATTATTATTTTTTTTAAATGTCATAACAATTACTTTTTCCTTACAATTATGACTTTTTATCACATAACTATGACTTTCCCTCACAATTAGGAATTTTTTCCTCACAATTGTAACTTTGAATCTCATAATTAGGAAAGTAAAGTATTTATACATAGAAAAAGTGATCAAATCTTTTCCACTGCAGAAACACTGAAGGTTGCAATTTCTTGGTTGTTTAATTTTTTTTTTTAAATAGTCCAATGTAGGTCAAGATATGCAAAGCAATTGGAAAAAAAAAAACATCAGAGATTTATGTTTGCAAATCGTTTTATGATCTCAAAAGGGTCATATTATGATTTTTCTATCTATATTTTAAACACTTTTTGTGGACCAAGGACTGCTTTCATCAAAATGTTGCGTAGATGTTTCACGGACCATTTTCATGCTGCTTTCTAACCATCTCTTCAGAATGTACCGTTTTTGTGGGCGGTCTTATTTACGTGCCAAAGCCCACCAGGCTAAGCCACATCCATGTTAAAACTACATTCTACTTTTTACTAGAAATGGCCACAGTGGAGGATAGAGGTGTCAAAAAAAATAGATTTTCCGATTAATCGTGATTATTTTTAGTAACGATTATTAATTGATTAGAAAATCGATTTTTTTTTTTTTTTTTTTTTTATCAAAAAAAATTGTTACTCTGTCCTATCCAGTCAGTCTGACAAATCATGTAGTTGATGTAAATCAGGGGTCGGCAACCTGCGGCTCTTTAGCGCCGCCCTAGTGGCTCTCTGGAGCTTTTTAAAAAATATATGAAAAATGGAAATGATGAGGGGAAAAAAACATATTTTTTTCTCTTAATATAGTTTCTGTAGGAGGACAAACATGACACGAACCTCCCTAATTGCTGTAAAGCACACTGTTTATATTAAACATGCTTCACTGATTTGAGTATTTGGCGAACGCCGTTTTGTCCTACTAATTTTGGCGGTCCTTGGACTCACCCTGGTTCGTTTACATCAGGGGTGTCCAAAGTGCGGCCCAGGGGCCATTTGCGGCCCCGCGGTACATTTTAAGAATACAATTGAAAAAAATTAAAAACATAAAAAGTGGAATAAAAGAGCAAACAGGTGAAATGTAACAAGAAAATGTTGCAATGCTTTGATAACACAAAGCTGGCATGCAGGCTGTTTCTTTCTTTCAAAAATAATAATGAATCAAAATCAATGTCATTTTGAATCATTGACCTATTCAAGGCTTCGATTACGTCACATTAAATATTCCACTTTGAGATATTTTTGGGGAAAATGTTGCATATTTTGTGTTTTGCCATATAAAAAACTGAGGTTTTTTTTAAGAAGGGCCTAAAACAAACAAACAAAAAACATAAACAACAATAAAACTTAAAATTGACGGAAATATCTGAAGTTGATCTCGAAATCATTGTGCTAAAAGTAAACAGTAAAAAAATATATATATCATTTAACACTTTAATGAGTAGGACACTTTTGGATCCCCAATTATTTTAGTGTGATTAATTTTTATGTGTCATTGCTTAAAAAATAATAATGAATCAAAATCCAAAATTAAGGCTACAATTATTATTTAATGTCAAATATTCCAAACAAGTTCCATTGATCCATCCATTTTCTACCACTTATTCCCTGTTGGGATCGCGGGGGGCGCTGGCGCCTATCTCAGCTACAATTGGGCGGAAGCCGGGGTACACCCTGGACAAGTCGCCCCCTCTTCGCAGGGCCACCTAAAAAAGTTATTAAGTGAAAATGTTGCATATTTTGTGTTTAATCCATTTTTTTTTTCTAATGTTGATCCAGAGATCCAGAAAACCCTTTGGGGTCCCCGGGATCATAACTGAGTGGAGGCCTGAATGTATATTTCCTATACATATATTGTATTAGTTTTTAAAATAAAAGTTATGAAAATGGCCCCCGCTTGCTTTGATTTTTCAGTGTGCGGCCCTCAGTAAAAAAAAATATTGCATATTTTGTGCTTATTCCATTTTTTTTTCTAATGTTGATCCAGAGATTTAAAACTTGCATAATAATGAAAATAATTGCACTGAATAATGACACATTATTAATATTTTTTTTGTCCAAAACCCTTTGGGGTCTCTGGGATCATAACTGAGTGGAGTCCTAAATGTATATTTTTTTATACATATATTGTATTGGTTTTTAAAATAAAAATTATGAAAATGGCCCCCGCTTGCTTTGATTTTTCAGTGTGCGGCCCTCAGTAAAAAAAAATAAATGTATAATGTATTTTCTAATACTTTAATGAGTAGATCACTTTTGGATCCCCAATTATTTTTGTGTGATTTGTTTTTAAGTGCCATTGCTTAAAAAATAATAATGAAACAAAATCCAAAATTAAGGCTACAATTATTATATAATCTCAAATATTCAACCTAAAAAAGTTATTTGGTGAAAATATTGCATATTTTGTGATTTTTCTTTTTTTTTTTCTAATGTTGATCCAGAGATTTAAAACTTGCATAATAACAAAAATAATAACACAGAATAATGACACATTTTTCATATTTTTTTTTTACCAAAACCCTTTGGGGTCCCCGGGATCATAACTGAGAGGAGGCCTGAATGTATATTTTTTAAACATATATTGTATTGGTTTTTAAAATAAAAATTATGAAAATGGCCCCCGCTTGCTTTGATTTTTCAGTGTGCGGCCCTCAGTGGAAAAAGTTTGGACACCCCTGGTTTACATGCACAACTTTCTCCGACTTTCTAAGACGTGTTTAATGCCACTTCTTTGTCTGTCTCATTTTGTCCACCAAACTTATAACGTTGTGCATCAATGCACAAAGATGAGTTTTGTTGATGTTATTGACTTGTGTGGAATGCTAATCAGACATATTTGGTCACTGCATGACTGCAAGCTAATTGACGCTAACATGCTATTTAGGCTAGCTATATGTACACATGGCATCATTATGCCTCATTTGTAGCTATATTTGAGCTCATTTAGTTTCCTTTAAGTCATCTTAATTCAATTTATATCTCATGACACACTAACTGTATGTAATAGGGCTTTTAATTTTTTGCAGCTCCAGACGGATTTGTTTTTGTATTTTTGGTACACTATGGCTCTTTCAACATTTTGTGTTGCCGACCCCTGATGTAGATGATCAATATCTGCTGTACACATTTACTTTAGAAAAGAGAAGTGTTGGATACTTCTCTTGTTGCCTTATTCGTATTTGACTTTATTAAACGGTTTGGGAAACAAAACCAGTTTTATTTTAAGTAACATAGAAATTAATCAGATTTGTTTGTCTATTTTATGGAGGAATGTATTTAATAATAGAACTGGCACCCAATGTTATTTACCATGGATTGATTAACGTGGACCCCGACTTAAACACGTTGAAAAACTTATTTGGGTGTTACCATTTAGTGGTCAATTGTACGGATTATGTACTGTACTGTGCAATCTACTAATAAAAGTTTCAATCAATCAATTAATGAAAAACAAGTATTGATATTAAATTGAGAATAGATTCATAACCGAATCACAGCCCTGGTATTTTTTTTTTAGCATGCATCTGCATGTACGAGCCAGTCTGCCCCACAACAGGATATACAGAAAAAGGAAAAAATTGACTACACATTTGGCCCAAAAAAATGGTGCACTCGCACAAAGTGTGCCCTTGTGTGCATTATTTATTCCGTATTTTGTAACTGAGCTACTATGTGGAATAATTTCCCTTGTGGATCAATAACGTTTGTCTAAGTCTAAGTCTAAGCCCAAGCCATTCGGGTAAACCTCTACCACAAAATGAAAAACGTCCCACGTTGGCAGCGTGTTTTGAAGAAGGCAAGACTATTTTATAAATATCGCCTTGAGGTTTGATTTCACATTTTCAGGACTTACGGGGATCCCGAACACTGAGAAAAAGGTGCACAGGCGAGAAAAGTTTGGCATAAAATGACCCCTTTAAGTTATTTTAATATCCCTTTATTTTTCTTCAACCTTTTATTTTTTTTCCCATCCTTTGTAATGTTCTGCTGCATGCAATGTTTTCGTTTTATTTGGAGAATTATGGCGCAGGCCATTAGAAAAAACGTTATGCAAACGATTACCTTGGCCGCACTTTGATCTTCAAAAGTAGCTGACATGACAAAGATCAAGAAAACGACGAATGTTTCATTTTTTCGTCATTATCTCTTTTTCCCGCTATTTTGGCTGCTTCGGGTGTTGTTGATACCTGCATGAGAGTGGGACGATATGACGAGAAATGGGTGCTATTTCCGCCAGAAGGACATCTTCCACACCTGAGAATGACAGACAATTATGAATACTCCTCTAAAAAGTCTATATTTTGTCCACAAAGTGCTGACTTATCAGGAACTACATTTAAATCACCAGGCAGTGCCATCGTCACAGATAAGAGACCAAACACGATAATTATCCGATCCGTGGATATTAATATACGCCCCCTGCCAAGTCCAGGAGGGACCCGGCAGCTTCCTGGGCCTCCACGTCCAGCTGGAGTATCTCCACGGTCTCCAAGTCCAGCTCGGTGTCCTCTGGCAACACCAGGTACTCGTACTCTTGAGACTGGTAGTAATGCAACTCGATGTAGCCGCTGTCCCCCAGGGGGTCTTTCTCTAAGTCCGCCCCGCTCAGATCCTCTTGTTGGTATTCCACCGGATCTATGGCGACCAGCTCCTCGTGATCCGGGGTCAAAGGAAAATCCGGGTGCTCGGCGAAGGTCGGGTTGTCAGGGATCAGGATTTGCGTCAGCATGAGGGAGGGGGAAAGGGAATCTGGAAAGGGGGAAAACAGGAATATTTTAAAATAGACAATAAGTTGCAAAGTCCCGTAAAAATATCTGTTTCTCCAACTCAGCTGTGATACACTTTTACACCACCGGTGGCAGTAATGACCATATGAAGCAAACAGAAGAAGTCCGGAGCTAAACTCATAGAGAAGTTGCTTAAGCGCAAAAAATATGACTAAATTGGTGAAGCTGCTTTTTCATTTGCAATTTAATAAAAATATATACTGAATTATTATTATTTATTATAATTTTATGTAGAATTTATTTGTTTTAACCCAAAAATATGACTAAATTGACAAAGCAGTTTTTTCATTTTCACTTAAATTTTTATGGACAGTCTATTTATGAAACATATATACTGTATTATTAATATTAATTAATTCATGTAGAATTTATTTATTTTAGCAAAAACTATTACTAAATTCCATCTATTTTCTACCGCTCGTCCCTTAATTGATGAAGCTGTTTTTTCATTTGCACATACATTTAATGGACAATAAATTTAAGAAACATATATATTGTATTATTATTATTAATTAATTCATGTAGAATTTATTTATAGTATCAAAAACTTTTACTAAATTCCATCCATTTTCTACCGCTTGTCCCTTAATTGATGTAGCTGTTTTTTCATTAGCACTTAAGTTTTTATGGACAATACATTCAAGAAACATACTGCATTATTATTATTTACTATTATTGCATGTAAAAAATGACAAAATTGATTAAGCCGATTTTCATTTGCAATTAAATGTTTAAGGACAGTCTATTTAAGAAAAAATATATACTGTAGTATCATTTATTATTATTTAATGTAGAATTTAATTATTTTATCAAAAAATATGACTAAATTGATAAAGCTGTATTTTCATTTGCACTTAAATTTTTATGGACAGTCTATTTAAGAAACATATATACTTTACTATTGTTTGTGCAGCCCTTTGAGACACTTGTGATTTAGGGCTGTATAAATAAACACATATTGATTAATATTATTATTTACTATTTATACCATGTAGAATTTATATATTTTAGCAAAAAATAGTACTAAATCGATGAAGCTGTTTTTTAATTTGCACTTAAATATTTATGGATAGTCTATTTAAGAGACATCTGTACTATTATTATTTATTATTTATTTCATGTAAAATTTATATATTTTAGCAAACAAATATTACTAAATTGATGAAGCTGTTTTTTTATTTGCAATTATTTTTTTCATGGACAGTCTAGTTAAGAAACATATACTTTATTATTATTTATTATTAAGTAATGTAGAATGTATTTATTTCAGCAAAAAAATGACTAAATTAATGAAGCTGTATTTTCATTTGCACTTCAATTTTTATAGACAGTCTATTTAAAAAACATGTATACTGTATTATTATTATTTCATGTAGAATTTATATATTTTAGCAAAAAACATATGACTAAATCGATAAAGCTGTTTTTTCATTTGCACTTAAATTTTTATGGACAGTCTATTTAAGAAACATATATACTGTATTATTATCATTTATTATTATTTCATGCAGAATTTATTTATTTTAGCACTAAGTAAATACATTTTCCATCAGTTTTTATGTGTCTTTTCTAAATTTATTTTTGTAATTTGTTTGATAAAAAAATATTTGCGATTAATACAAGGATTCATATATCCACTGTAAGTAGTTTACTGTATTATTATTATTTATTATTTATGCAGGATTTTATTTATTTTAGCACTAAGTAAACACATTTTTCCATCAGTTTTCATGTGTCTTTTCTCAATTTATTTTTGTAATTTGTTTGATAAAAAAATATTTGCGATTAATACAAGGTGTCATATCACCACTGTAAGTACTTTACTGTATTATTATTATCTATTATTTATGCAGGATTTTATTTATTTTAGCACTAAGTAAATACATTTTTCCATCAGTTTTTATGTGTCTTTTCTAAATTTATTTTTGTAATTTGTTTGATAAAAAAATATTTGCGATTAATACAAGGATTCATGTCACCACTGTAAGTACTTTACTGTATTATTATTATCTATTATTTATGCAGGATTTTATTTATTTTAGCACTAAGTAAATACATTTTTCCATCAGTTTTTATATGTCTTTTCTAAATTTATTTTTGTAATTTGTTTGATAATAAAATATGTTCGATTAATACAAGGTTTTATATCACCACTGTAAGTAGTTTACTGTATTATTATTATTTATTATTATTTCATGTAGAATTTATTTTTCCCCCCCAAAAAAATATGACTAAATTGATAAGGCTGTTTTTTCATTAGCACTTACATTTTTATGGACAGTTTATTTAAGAAATATATACTGTATTATTATCATTTGTTATCAATTAACGTAAAATGTGTTTATTTCAGCAAAAAATATGACTAAATTGATGAAGCCGTATTTTTATTTGCACTTCAATTTTTATGGACAGTCTAGTTAAGAAACATGTATACTGTATTATTATTAATGAATTAATTCATGTAGAATTTTTTTATTTGAGCAAAAACTATCACTAAATTCCATCCATTTACTACCGCTTGTCCCTTACTTGATGTAGCAGTTTTTTCATTAGCACTTAGGTTTTCATGGACAATACATTCAAGAAACATACACTGTATTATTATTATTTACTATTATTGCATGTAAAACAATACTGTATTATTATTATTTATCATTACTTCATGCAGGATTTATTTATTTTAGCACTAAGTAAATACATTTTTCCATCAGTTTTTATGTGTCTTTTCTAAATTTATTTTTGTAATTTGTTTGATAAAAAAATATTTGCGATTAATAGAAGGATTCATATCACCACTGTAAGTAGTTTACTGTATTATTATTATTTATTATTTATGCAGGAGTTTATTTATTTTAGCACTAAGTAAATACATATTTCCATCAGTTTTTATGTGTCTTTTCTCAATTTATTTTTGTAATTTGTTTGATAAAAAAATATTTGCGATTAATACAAGGTTTCATATCACCACTGTAAGTACTTTACTGTATTATTATTATTTATTATTTATGCAGGATTTTATTTATTTTAGCACTAAGTAAATACATTTTTCCATCAGTTTTTATATGTCTTTTCTAAATTTATTTTTGTAATTTGTTTGATAATAAAATATTTGCGATTAATACAAGGTTTCATATCACCGCTGTAAGTAGTTTACTGTATTATTATTATTTATTATTATTTCATGTAGAATTTATTTTTTTCCCCCCAAAAAATATGACTAAATTGATAAAGCTGTTTTTTCATTAGCACTTACATTTTTATGGACAGTTTATTTAAGAAACATGTATACTGTATTATTTTTAATTAATTAATTCATGTAGAATGTTTTTATTTTAGCAAAAACTATTACTAAATTCTATCCATTTTCTACCGCTTGTCCCTTACTTGATGTAGCAGTTTTTTCATTAGCACTTAAGTTTTCATGGACAATACATTCAAGAAACATACACTGTATTATTATTATTTACTATTATTGCATGTAAAAAAATACTGTATTATTATTTATCATTATTTCATGCAGGATTTATTTATTTTAGCACTAGGTAAATACATTTTTCCATCAGTTTTTATCCGTCCTTTCTAAATGTGTTTTTGTAATTTGTTTGATAAAAAAAATATTTGCGATTGATACAAGGTTTCATATCACCGCTGTAAGTAGTTTACTGTATTATTATTATTTATTATTTATGCAGGATTTTATTTATTTTGGCACTAAGTAAATACATTTTTCCATCAGTTTTTATGTGTCTTTTCTCAATTTATTTTTGTAATTTGTTTGCTAAAAAAATATTTGCGATTAATACAAGGTTTCATATCACCACTGTAAGTACTTTACTGTATTATTATTTATGTAGGATTTTATTTATTTTAGCACTAAGTAAATACATTTGTCCATCAGTTTTTATGTGTCTTTTCTCAATTTATTTTTGTAATTTGTTTGATAAAAAAATATTTGCGATTAATACAAGGTTTCATATCACCACTGTAAGTACTTTACTGTATTATTATTATTTATTATTTATGTAGGATTTTATTTATTTTAGCACTAAGTAAATACATTTTTCCATCAGTTTTTATGTGTCTTTTCTCAATTTATTTTTGTAATTTGTTTGATTAAAAAATATTTGCGATTAATACAAGGTTTCATATCACCACTGTAAGTAGTTTACTGTATTATTATTTATTATCATTTCATATAGAATTTATTTTCCCCCCCCCAAAAATATGATTAAAGTAGTTTAGCTATAACTATTGAATATGATTCAAATCTACAGTAAGATCTAGTGTTAATATTAGAGTCGGCCCCGGGCCTCTGTGTAGTGGAAAAGTTGGGGCCCGAGGTCAAAAAAGGTCAAGAACCCCTGCTGATCACTAGACATCCTAAAAAGATACAATTAAGGTTTTTGTAGCTTGTCAAAAATGAAAGTCAATCCAAACTATGGGATTGCATCACAGCGCCACCATGTGGTGTGTTTGCAGTCCTGGAAAAGGCCCTCAGGACGGGGGGGCCCCATTGACACGCAGACATTTACACATACGGAGGCTTGCATATAAAACACACGGACATTAAGGAGGCGACTGCTGCGTTACCGGGGAAACAGAAGGTCGTTGCCAGGGCAACAGAAGGCAAACACAGGAACAATGTTGCATGCTGAGAGAAAGCCGGTGAGGGGGTTGAGAAGGCGGCGGCAATAAAAGTGACACGGAGTGCTGTTACGGCCGCGATGGAACACCGAATCCATGGAGAAGGGTCGCCTGTGCGCTAATTAAAAAGTCTTAATGAGCTGCTCTACTGACCTGACATCTCCATGGAGTCACACACCGCAGACACGCCGTAGTCCTCCACGCCTTCCAGTCTGCACAGGCCGGAAAGAAAGACTTCAAAAAGTCGAGTTTGTGGTATGTGGGGTGAAAAAAGGGGTGAGAAGTATTTCTTACAGGGCCGGCTTGTTGATCAGACTGCTGTTGGTGCCGTGGTAAGTGTGGGTCTTCCGGAGAACCTCCAGGAGCGCCGCCCGATGCTCCGGACTCACACGCCACAGAGACCCCTTCCCCACGGACTGAAAACAAGCATAGAATAAAATAGAAAATACTTTATTGGGGGAAATACAGCACCACAGTTCGCGTTCACGCCCATTGGATCAGGTTTTGTTTTTGTCATGTTTGGTTTCATCCTGTTCCTGCACTTCCTCGTTTTCTTTGTTACCATGCAAACTCGTTGATTTTCACCTTGCCCTCATGTCACGCCCCTGTCCTCAGTTCTTGCACCTGTTTTCAATCGTCATAGCTATTATTTAAACCGGAAGTTGCCAGGAAGTCAGTCTGGCAACTTTACATATCCCTCAACCCGATTCATACCAAGCCATGCTGTTAGTTATGTCAGAGTTGTTTAGTTTTGTTTTCAGTAGTCAAGTTTGTTCTCCGCCATTGTGCGCGCCATTTGTTGTAGTTTGTTAATGTTAGTAATAAATAAATATGTACTCACTTTCACGTCTCGCTATCCCATAGTCCAAGTCCTGACATTCACTCACAATAGACAATAAACAGTTAGGTTTTTTTTTAAATTGAAAAACATAAATATTGTCTATTATACAGCATTATTCACATGTGAATAATATAGTCTGTTATATAACATTATTCGAAAGTAAATGACATAAATACAGTATTACACAGCATTATTCACATGTGAATATACACAAATACAGTCTATTATACAGCACTATTCACATGTGAAAAACATAAATACAGTATTATACAGCATTACTTACATGTGAATAATATAAACACAGTCTATTATACAGCATTATTCATATGTGAATAATATAAATACAGTCTATTATACAGCATTATTCAAAAGTGAATAATATAGCTACAGTATTATTCACATGTGAATAATAACAAATACAGTCAATTATACAGCATTATTCACATGTGAATAATATAAATAAAGTCTATATTATTCACATGTGAATAACATAAATACAGTATTATACAGCATTATTCACATGTGAATAATATAAACAGTCTATTTTACAGCATTATTTACATGTGAATAATATAAATACAGTCTCCCAAAAGGGAATAAGCGGTGGGAAATGGATGGATATACAGCATCATTCACATGTGAATAATATAAATACAGTCTATTTACAGCATTATTCTCATGTGAATAATATAAATACAGTCTATTATACAACATTATTCACATGTCAAATAATATAAATACAGTCTATTGTACAGCATTATTCAAACGTGAATAACAGTCTATTATACAGCATTATTCACATGTGAATAAGATAAATAAAGTCTATTATACAGCATTATTCACATGTGAATAATAAAAAATACAGTCTATTATACAGCATTATTCACATGTCAAATAATATAAATACAGTATTGTACAGCATTATTCAAATGTGAATAACAGTCTATTATACAGCATTATTCACATGTGAATAACATAAAAAAAGTCAATTATACAACATTATTCACATGTGAATAACATAATTAAAGTCTATTATACAGCATTATTTATATGTGAATAACATAAATACAGTCTATTATACAGCATTATTCACATGTGAATAATAACAAATACAGTTTATTATACAGCATTATTCACACGTGAATAATAACAAATAAAGTCTATTATACAGCATTATTCACATGTGAATAATTTAAATACAGTCTATTATACAGCATTATTCACATGTGAATAATAACAAATACAGTATATTATACAGCATTATTCACATGTGGATAACTTAAATACAGTCTATTATACAGCATTATTCACATGTGAATAATAACAAATACAGTATATTATACAGCATTATTCACATGTGAATAATATAAATACAGTCTACTATACAGCATAATGGCTGTCGGTATGAAGGACCGTAGTAATAATAATAATATATAATATATAATAAATAAACAACTGTTAATGTGGCCCTTTATTAAAGTAAGGAACCACATTTGGCAACGTCCCTTGATTGACATTCACGGCATCCGGGGGTCTTGTGAGATGACACTAGCTGCTGCCAGACCATTATTAAGAAAAAACGACCGACAGGAAGGCGAGAAACACTTTTTATTCCAACTTTTTATTCAATAAACTTTGATTTATTGATTGAAATCATAAGTCTTTTTTTCTTTAGGCTTTCGTGCGAACGGCATTTTCCTTTTGTTTTAGTTCCTGTCTTTTGTGAGGCGTTGGATTAATTTTATTAATAAATACGTTCCTACCTTCAAGTCCTGTCCGGAATAGTCTGTTTGCATCCTGGGAGAACAAATCTAGCAAAGTGCGACCCCCCCATCCCGTTATGACAGAGAAAAGGTTAGTATTTGTTTACATGTCCCTTGGCAAGTTTCACTGCAATAAGACACTTTTGGTAGCCATTGACGGAGATAAATATCTACATATATCCATATTCAAGAGTTATTTATTTTCCATAGTCATATTTGAAAACAGCTAGTGTGCTTCCATTTGTGCTCTTTATAGTTGGCTGCTAGGTATTGTGCATGTGTTAACCTTGAAGCTGGGCAGGGGGTGGGGGGGCGAGTGGCGTATGTAAAAAGACAAGACTTCTGGAGGGTTTTCAGATCAACTGGGCGACGAGAATTGAATGTGTTATTTTTTTAGGTTGGTCTCTCCAAAGCTTTGGAATAAATTGCAAAATACCTATTCGTTTCTGGGTTATCATTTAAAATCAGCTTATGTGTCATCAAAAGAACTTGGGATTGACCAGCAACTTAAATTCCCTCGGAGAAACATCTGGTCCAAACGCAACACCATCCACAAGCTTCTGCTTGAACTTTTGACCACAAAATTTGTGTAGTTCAGCTAAATGTGTTGCTTTACTGACATGGACTTGTTTTTTCAGCATTGTCCACACCTTTAAGTCAGGACTTTGGGAAAACTTTCATTCTAGCCCGATTTAGCCATTCCTTAACCACTTTTGACGCGTGTTTGGGGTCATTGTCCTGTTGGAACATCCAACTACGCCCAAGACCCAACCTCCGGGCTGATGATTTTAGTTCGTCCTGAACAATTTGGAGGTCATTGTCCCATTTTCTCTCTGTAAAGCAACAGTTCCATTGGCAGCAAAACAGGCCCACAGCATAATACTACCACCACCATGCTTGACATTGACAGTAGGTGTGATGTTCCTGGAATTAAAAGCCTCCAAACATATTGCTGGGTATTGTGGCCAAACAGCTCCATTTTTGTTTCATCTGACCACAGAACTTTCCTCCATAAAGTCCTATCTTTGTCCATGTGATGTCATTCAGCATTTAGTATGTGGAGATACATTCCTCACCATGGTGGTCAGTGCGCTAGAACCTGTGGATGAAGTGCACTGAGAGGTTCTCACCTGACTTTTGTCCCTCTCCATGCGACAGAAGCTCTTGTTCAAGGACAGGTTGTGGCGTACCGAGTTCCTCCATCCCGCGCTGGCCGTCCTGTAGTAGGGGAACTGCTCCACGATCCACCCGTAGATGTCTTTCACAGGGAGCCTCTTGTCCGGCGAGTCTTCAATGGCCATGAAGATCAGACTACTGAAGGAGTACGGCGGCTTGGTCGAGCCCGGGGGCTGGCCCTGCGACTCCAGCTGAGCCGGGGGCTGGGTCCCTTTGGAGAGGGGCTGCAGGGGGAGCAGGTTCCCCCTCTGATGCAGCCAGCTCAGGCAGGTCAGGTCATCCTGGTCCTGGTCCCGGTCCCAGCCGCTGGGAGGACTCGGCGTGGGAGGTCCCCCACCCGGGTGATGGGAGGCCGTGGAAAGGGGGGAGGAGGAGGAAGACTGCGGGGAGAGCGAGGTCGGGGATGGCGGGAAGGAGATGGGCGAGAGAGGGAGGGAGATTTGCGGGGAGAGAGAGAAGGTGGTGGGACACGGAGACATGTTGTCCATCTCGCTCTCAGGAAGTCCTTCACCTCGACCGCTGAAAGAAAGACAAACATTCTTAGGTAGATTTTTGAAAAGCTAAAATGTAAAAAATAAGTTGCAATAATTTCACCTCAAAATGTGGTGGGGCAAAAAAGTATTTAGTCAGCCAGCGATTGTGCAAGTTCTCCCACTTCAAATGATGACATAGGTCTGTAATTTTCATCATAGGTACACTTCAACTGTGAGAGACAGAATGTGAAAAAATAATCCTGGAATTCACATTGTAAGAATTTTAAATTTTAAATAATTTATTTAGAGTCCAGTCCAAAGCGGATCCAACACAGCAGTGAGAGTCCCGTTCACAGCGGAGCCAGCAGGAAACCATCCCAAGCGGAGGCGGATCAGCAGCGCAGAGATGTCCCCAGCCGATACACAGGCGAGCAGT
The DNA here is from genome assembly GCF_033978795.1 of Nerophis ophidion. Lineage (NCBI taxonomy): Eukaryota > Metazoa > Chordata > Actinopteri > Syngnathiformes > Syngnathidae > Nerophis > Nerophis ophidion. Next base: position 17,350,838 of record NC_084615.1, read on the forward strand.
ACATGGCCACCGGATCGGACCGGACTCCCTCCACAAAGGAGAGTGGGACATAGAAGAAAAAGAAAAGAAACGGCAGATCAACTGGTCTAAAAGGGGAGTCTATTTAAAGGCTAGAGTATACAAATGAGTTTTAAGGTGAGACTTAAATGCTTCTACTGAGGTGGCATCTCGAACTTTTACCTGGAGGGCATTCCAGAGTACTGGAGCCCGAAATGAAAACGCTCTATAGCCCACATACTTTTTTTGGGCTTTGGGACTCTCGCTGCTGTGTTGGATCCGCTTTGGACTGGACTCTTGCGACTCTGTTGGATCCATTATGGATTGAACTTTCACAGTATCATGTTAGACCCGCTCGACATCCATTGCTTTCCTCCTCTCCAAGGTTCTCATAGTCATCATTGTCACCGACGTCCCACTGGGTGTGAATTTTTCCTTGCCCTTATGTGGGCCTACCGAGGATGTCGTAGTGGTTTGTGCAGCCCTTTGAGACACTAGTGATTTAGGGCTATATAAGTAAACATTGATTGATTGATTGATAAAATAAGTATTTGGTCAACCGTTCAAAGCTCTCACTGATGGAAGGAGGTTTTGGCTCAAAATCTCACGATACATGGCCCCATTCATTCTTTCCTTAACACGGATCAATTGTCCTGTCCCCTTAGCAGAAAAACAGCCCCAAAGCATGATGTTTCCACCCCCATGCTTCACAGTAGGTATGGTGTTCTTGAAATGCAACTCAGTATTCTTCTTCATCCAAACACGACGAGTTGAGTTCATACCAAAAAGTTCTATTTTGGTTTCATCTGACCACATGACATTCTCCCATGTGCTCTCTGGCAAACCTCAGACGGGCCTGGACATGCACTGGCTTAAGCAGGGGGACACGTCTGGCACTGCAGGATTTGATTCCCTGCCGGCGTAGTGTGTTACTGATGGTAACCTTTGTTACTTTGGTCCCAGCTCTCTGCAGGTCATTCACCAGGTCCCCCCGTGTGGTTCTGGGATTTTTGCTCACCGTTCTCATGATCATTTTGACCCCACAGGATAAATGGGTTGTACTTGTATAGCGCTTTTCTACCTTCAAGGTACTCAAAGCGCTTTGACAGTACTTCCACATTTACCCATTCACACACACATTAACACACTGATGGAGGGAGCTGCCATGCAAGGCGCTAACCAGCACCCATCAGGAGCAAGGGTGAAGTGTCTTGCTCAGGACACAACGGACATGACGAGATTGGTACTAGGTGGGGATTGAACCAGGGACCCTCGGGTTGCGCACAGCCACTCTCCCCACTGCGCCATGCCGTCCTTGGATGAGATATTGTGTGATGCCCCAGACCGAGGCAGATAATCAGTGGTCTTGTATGTCTTCCATTTTCTGATAATTGCTCCCACAGTTGATTTTTTTCACACCAAGCTGCTTGCCTATTGTAGATTCACTCTTCCCAGTCTGGTGCAGGTCTACAATTCTTTTCCTGGTGTCCTTCGACAGCTCTGCGGCAATTCAAGGAAATACGGTATACTGTATATACTTTATAAACATTAAAAAGTGGAATAAAAGAGTAAATAGGTGAAATGCAACGAGAAAAAGTTGCATTGTTGACTCTAATAACACCATTTTTAAAATTATTTCTCAAAAAATAATAATGAATCAAAATCAATGTTGGTAGAAATTATTGATTGATTTAAGGACAAAAAGAACATAAATACAACAAATAAGAACATGAAAAATATGAAAATTATTTAAAAAAAATCCATACTAATTATTTTTTAATACCAATTATACTAATTATCCTATTGATTGTTATTATAAATGTACTAAACCAATTACAATATATATTATCTGAAGCTGATATAGAGATTTAAGTGTTGAATGAAAAATAAAAAAAATTAAAAAATTCACGACTTTTTTATGAGTCGGGCACTTATGGGTCCCCGAGGATTTTAGTGGATTTTAATAACTATCTTTGCTAAAATAAATAAATAAATAAATTCAAATAAATTTTGCTATGAATTATTTCCCTATTTAGGGATCCAATAACTTCACATGAAATATTTCACTTTGAAAATCCTTTGGGGAAAAATATTGTGTATTTCGTATTTTGCCTCAAAAAATAGGGTTTCGACAAAAAGCTCGTAAAAAGTAGTGAAGTGAAGTATGTTTATATAGCGCTTTTCTCTATTGACTCAAAGCGCTTTACATCGTGAAACCCAATATCTAAGTCACATTTAAAGCAGTGTGTGTGGCACTGGGAGCAGGTGGGTAAAGTGTCTTGCCCAAGGACACAACGGCAGTGACTAGGATGGCAGAAGCGGGAATCGAACCTGCAACCCTCAAGTTGCTGGCACGGCCACTCTACCAACCGAGCTATACCGTAAAGTAAAACAAATAATGAAGTAGAATTAGCAATTCCAGGGTTTTATGAAAAAAATGATAATATATGATTTATTTTGAACCTTGTTTAAGACTGACACCCTTCTGGGACCTTAAGACCTAACTTGAGGGAGCCCCAAGAATTAAATTTATTATTTATTATTGGTTTTGAAAATGAAAAGATATCAACTTGGCCCCCGCCTGCTTTGATTTCTCAATGTGTGTCCCTCGGTGGAAAAAGTTTGGACACCCCTGCTGTAAATGGAAACACAGTACTGATGTTTTTATGAAGAAAAAAAAAAGGCAGCTCAGTTGCCAGAATTTTACTATAAAATTTACTTTTTTTTACTGTAAAAAAAATGCAATTTCACTGTAAAATTTACATTTTTTTTGTACTGTAAAAAAACGCAATTTTACAGTCAAAATTGGGCACCTGTGCTGCCAGTTTGTTGTTGTTTTTTACTGTAAATCAACAAGTGTAGATTTTTGGGTGTGTTACTGTAAGTGCCAAAACTGATTGATACTTGTAGTATTAGATTGCACAGTACAGTACATATTCCGTACAATTGACCACTAAATGGTAACACCACAATACGTTTTTCAACTTGTTTAAGTCGGGGTCCACGTTCATCAATTCATGGTAAACGGCACCACAATTTATTACAGTAAAAAAAAGTACAGTTTTTTTTAATCATATATAGAAATATTTTGTAAAAAGCACAGTAAATTTCACAATTTCAGCATGAAATCTATTGCACACTTTGATGGATAACTTGCTTTAAAATATGTGACGCTTATCTGGCATTGTGGCTTTATATGCGGTTGCATTCTCTCGTTGATGCAGGCGGAATGGACACAGCGGGAAGGTAAGAAATGAGGATTTATTTATAGTACAAAACAGACTAGGAACAGAAAACACTTGCACAAGGGCACTAGAGACAAAACCAACTGAACTAGCGTGGGAGCTAGAAATAACTGAAAGCGCTAGCATGTAAGCTAGGAAAACAAACACAGGAATAGCTTGGAAGTTAACGAATACAAAGTCTTCACCACAAGCGGGGATGGCGACGTCACCTGTTGCGTTGGACAGCAAATTAGACTGCCAGGTCGAATGACAAAAAAAGGGCAGGCTTGAGTAGGGGGGGATAATCAACAAGCAGGTGCGCGTGAGAAACAAGAGGCAGGTGACACAAATACGTAACTATGACAACAGAACAAAACAGGAAGTGCCACCAGGAACTAAGGAAGACAAAATACTAATACTAATATACATATAATATGCATATCCTTACATATAATATACAAAGAATATACATATGATATACATATAATATACATATACTATACATATGATATACAAATAATATACACATAATATGCATATCCTTACATATAATATACAAAGAATATACATATGATATACATATAATGTACATATACTATACATATGATATACAAATAATATACACATAATATGCATATCCTTACATATGATATGCCTATAATATACATATAATATCCATGTAAAATACATATAATAAACATATAACATACATATGATATACATATAACACATTTTTACATACATATGATATACATATAATATAGTTTTTGTATACATATGATATACATATTATATACATATAATAAACATATAATATACATATAATATGCATATCCTTACATGTTATATACACATGATATACCTATAATATACATATGATTTACATATAATATACATATAACATCAATATTGTCAGGCTTGCCACTGACAGTTTGTTTGTGTTTTATTTTTTTCCTCTGCATTTGTCTTGGTTTCCTCTGTGTTTAGTATTTCCTGTTTTTAGTTCCTGTCAGCCCTCTTATTTTGTCTGTTTCTTGTTTTTTTACCTGTGCGCTGTTTTCCCTCAGCTGCGGCTGATTGACCCCTGGCCACACCTGATGTCAATATGCCCGCTTCTATTTGAGCCTGTTTTTGTCCTCCAGTCAGTTGCTGGATTATTGTTATTTTGACTTGTCATGTCGATGTCGCTCTCGTGTATGGTATTGTCGCTCCTGTCGTGTCGTATCTTTGCAGCGTAGCGGTAAGCTATATTTTGTTAGATGTTTGTAGCTTTCTGTTTTTTGTTCCCTGCTTCCAGTTTATTTTCTAAGTACAAGTACCACTTCTATTTTCCTGCTAAAGTTCCTTTTTGTTTTGTAGCTCCCATGCTAGCTCTCTTAGTTTGTTATCCGCCCATGTGCGCGCTTTTTGTTTGTTCTTGTGTAGTTTTAATTAAATCACGTTTTCCTATCCAATGCCTGCCTCCTTCTCTGCATCTTGGGGTTCGTCAACAACAAACTCTGACAAATATTATATACTTATAAGATACATATAATATTCATGTAATATACATATAATATACATTCAATCTATGAATGTACAACTTTTTATTTTCAATCTATGAATGTACAACTGTTTTTTTTGCTTTGTTGACCATTGACCGAAGAACAATAAAACTTGAAACTTGATATAAAATAAATATGATATACATATAAGATACATATGATATCCATGTAATATACGTATAATAAACATATAACATACATATAACACATTTTTACATACATATGCTATACATATAATATAGTTTTTACATACATATGCTATACATATAATATAGTTTTTACATACATATGATATAGTTATGATCCTCTGCTTGGATCATTCCATATTCGTGTTTTGTTCCATTTTTGTATTATAGTCTGCCAATGTTTGCCTTAGTTCTTTGTGTATTAGTCTGTTACCATGGTTGCTCATTAGTTTTCACCTGCCCCTTGTTTTCCACGCACACCTGTTCCTCTTGATGACTGCCTTATTTAAGCCTGCCCCTTTTGTTATTTTGTCCTCGGTTCCTAATTTGCTCTCATGCAACAAGTGACGACTGTTTTCCATGCTCTTACTCGCTAGCTTTCACGCTACGCTTTATTTATTCCTAGTTCTCATGCTAGTTGTTTTGTTTTCCCTTTTTGTGCCTTTGTGCCAAGTGTTCGTGTATGTGTTTGTTTCTCTAGCTTCCATGCTAGCGCCTTTTGTTTGCCTTTTCTGCCTAGCACCAGTGTTTTTGTTCTTAGCCTTTTATTAGTTAAATAAATCCTTTATTTCTTACCCTACGCTGTGTTCTTGCCCGAAGAACAAATCCGGCATCGCTATGCCCACCAAGCGTCACAGATATACATATAATATAGTTTTTGCATACATATGATGTACATATAATATAGTTTTTGCATACATATATTATACATATAAACAAAACATTTTTCCAAAGTGCTGCACAACAATATTAAAAACAACATTCAAATATTAACCTTAGCTCCACCAATGACCGAAGAAAAAACAAAAAATAAATAAACATAAAAATTTGATATGATCAAAACCGATTTCAAAAGGTAAAACCAATTAAAACAATAAATAAAAATTTAAATGTAAAAACACAGAGGATCACACAACTCACATAGTGAAGCCAGAGAATAAAAGTGGGTCTTAAGACGGGACTTAAAACACATTTACATGTAATATACATATGATACACATATAACATATATATAATATACGTATAACATAACATTTAATATTCATTTAATATAAATATATTATACATATACAGTAGTATACATATAATGTACATAAATAGATAGATAGATAGATAGATAGATAGATAGATAGATAGATAGATAGATAGATAGATAGATAGATAGATAGATAGATAGATAGATAGATAGATAGATAGATAGATAGATAGATAGATAGATAGATAGATAGATAGATAGATAGATAGATAGATAGATAGATAGATAGATAGATAGATAGATAGATAGATGGATGGATGGATAGAACATACATATAATATTCATATCCTTACATATAAGTTGTTGGCAGATTGAAATATGCGTCTACTAGGAATATATGGTACTTCAAGCTACTATGGCGGCATCTAGTGGTTGAGAGGTTGAATTACACCTCTTGTAGGATTTGCACTTGTTTTAAAGGAAATGATTGCAATCATTTAGTTTTCATGAAAAAATTTAACAGGTTTATAGTATATATATATATATATATATATATATATATATATATATATATATAATCCTAATCCTAACCCTCTAACCCTAACTAAAGTAAATGTTATAATAATAATAATGGATTAGATTTATATCGCGCTTTTCTATTGTTACATACTCAAAGCGCTCACAGAGAAGTGGGAACCCATCATTCATTCACACCTGGTGGTGGTAAGCTACATCTGTAGCCACAGCTGCCCTGGGGTAGACTGACGGAAGCGTGGCTGCCAGTGTGCGCCTATGGCCCCTCCGACCACCACCTATCATTCATCATCATTCATTCATCGGTGTGAGCGGCACCGGGGGAAAAGGGTGAAGTGTCCTGCCCAAGGACACAACGGCAGCGACTTCTGATGTCCATAAGTGGGAAGCGAACCTGCAACCCTCAGGTTTCTGGCACGGCCGCTCTACCCACTACGCATTACCTTCACAATAAAATACGGTAAATGTTACTGGGCCTAACTTTCACAATAAAATACTGTAAATATTACCATGCATAACTTTCATAGTAAAATACTGTAGTTCTTACTGTGCATTACTTTCACAATAAAATACTGTAAATGTTAACGTGCATAATTTTCACAATAAAATACTATAAATGTCACTGTGCATTACTTTCAAAATGAAATATTGTAAATGTTACTGTGCATAACTTTCATAATAAAATACTGTAACTGTCACTGTGCATTATTTTAACAACAAAATACTGTAAATGTCACTGTGAATTACTTTCACAATAAAAGACTATACATGTTAATGTGCATAACTTTCACAATAAAATACTGTAAATGTCACTGTGCATTATTTTAACAACAAAATACTGTAAATGTTGCTGTGCATTACTTTCACAATAAAATACTGTAAATGTTACTGTGCTTAACTTTCACAATAAAATACTGTAAATGTTACTGTGCATAACTTTCACAATAAAACACTATAAATGTCACTGTGCATTACTTTCACAATAAAATATTGTAAATGTTACTGTGCATAACTTTCACAATAAAATACTGTAACTGTCACTGTACATTATTTTAACAACAAAATACTGTAAATGTCACTGTGAATTACTTTCACAATAAAAGACTATACATGTTAATGTGCATAACTTTCACAATAAAATACTGTAAATGTCACTGTGCATTATTTTAACAACAAAATACTGTAAATGTTGCTGTGCATTATTTTCACAATAAAATACTGCAAATGTTACCGTGCATAACTTTCACAATAAAATACTGTAAATGTTACCGTGCATAACTTTCATAGTAAAATACTGTAATTGTTACTGTGCATTACTTTCACAATAAAATACTGTAAATGTTACCGTGCAAAACTTTCACCATAAAATACTGTAAATGTCACCGTGCAATTCTTTCACAATAAAATACTGTAAATGTCACTGTGCATAACTTTCACAATAAAATACTGTAAATGTCACTTTGCATTACTTTCACAATACTATAAATGTTACCATGCATAACTTTCATAGTAAAATACTGCAAATGTTACCATGCATAACTTTCACTATAAAATACTGTAAATGTCACTTTGCATTACTTTCACAATAAAATACTGTAAATGCTACCATGCGCATCTTTCACAATAAAATACTGTAAATGTTACCGTGCATAACTTTCACAATAAAATACTGTAAATGTCACTGTGCATTATTTTAACAACAAAATATTGTAAATGTCACTGTACATTACTTTCACAATAAATAACTGCAAATGCTAGTGTCTAACTTTCGCCATAAAATACTGTAAATGTTACCATGCATAATTTCCACAGTAAAATATTGTAAAAAAAATTATCATTTCAGTACAATACTGTAAATGTTACTATGCAATATTTTCACAGTAAAACACTGTAAATATTATTGTGAAAGTACAATGCAATTGTTAGCCACTCATTTGCATTTGGAGCATTGCTGTGAAATATAAGGTATCTTTTTTTTTTTTACAGTCATTTAAGTGACAACACATTTCCATTACAGTATTTTATTGTGAAATCCTAATAAATGTTCCAGAGGGCAGCTTTGACTGGTGTACTTTATTATGAAACCGTAATCATTTGGTGTCAGAATACTACAAACAAAAGTGAAGTTGGACACACAGATTAAAAATAAACTTTAAGGGTTATAAATTAACTCGTTAATTGGCTGAGCAGTTAAATGTTAGCCATTTCCTGCTGGGCCTTCACCACAACGTTCAAAGTCCACCATCATCATGATGATGATGATGATGATGCATCACATCACAAACGACGTGTTTGCTTTGACAAATGTGTGTCCTGCAAGCTTCTCCTTCTTGTCACAAAGCCTGCAGTTCAGGCAGCAAATGGCGGAACAATATAAAGTTTCAAGAAAGACGCCTTTTGTTCCCTTCAGGTGAGCCCAGCTGCCGCCTCCATTCACCTCCCTCTTTGTGGCGCACAAATGACAACAATTAAATGAAAAATAAATAAAAAAAACTTACCGAAAGCGCCCCGGAGGTTCCGCTGGAAAGAAAGCCGGCCAAAGTGCGTCTTTTTTGGGGGTGAAAGGTGCACTTGTGTGGGAGAAAACTTGCAGAGAGAGAGAGAGACTGGGTGCGGGTTGAGTTGTCGGAGGGTTGCCATGGAAACCAAAAGGACGCTTTGCTGCCTGCGGGTCCCCGAGCGCGCTCCCGGTGGAGTGTCGCAAAAAGACTGCTTTAAAAATGAAAATGAGACGAACACACAAAAAGTGCGACACATAGCTGGATTACCGACTGTATTAAAAAAATGTTGATGTATTGTACATTTATTTTTGATCAGGCGCTCTCCTGGGAACACGTGACCGCAGCAGACATGCGTGACGTCACACCATGCAATGCGCGGCTGAGAGGAAACACAAAATTCAGGACAAATTTGTGCTTTTTTCAGGACCCTATTGTTCTTCGTGCGTTTTATTATTCTTTCTTTTTTATTCCGCACCTGCGCGCTGTAATTTGACACCCTCAACATGCTTCAAAACTCACCAAATTTGAGACACACATCGGGTTGGCAAACCTTCCCAACATATTAAGCAACCAAACCCCAAAAATTAAAATTGCGTGCTAGCGTTCCCTAGGAAGAAAAAAAAAACCCAGATAGCTTGTAACTTCCGTTAGCAATGTCGTAAAGACATGAAACAAAAACCTCTATGGAAGTCTAACCTAGACATACATTTCCTAATTCTACATCCTCGGGCAAAAATCAACAGGAAGTTGGCAAAAACAACTTCAAAACAAAATTTTCGCAAAAAATGCAATTTCTGCCTCTTTGAGCTGTAATTTGACCCCCTTAAAATGCTTCAAAACTCACCAAACTTGGCATACACATCAGGACTGGCGAAAATTGCAATCTAATGGAAAAACCAAACCCCAAAACTCAAAATTGCGCTCTAACGCAATATTTGTATAAAACAGAAAAAAACTGCTCCTAGGAAGAAAACACAGACAAAACTGCTTGTAACTTCCGGTAGGAATGGCGGAAAGACATGAAACAAAAACCTCTATGTAGGTCTCATTTAAACCCACATTTTAATAATTGACATCCTTAAGCAAAAATCAACAGGAAGTTAAAAATTACCCCTTCAAAATAAAAGTTTTGTAAACACCCGTCACCTTTTTTCAAACATTATCTCCTCTGAGCGCCTTTGTCGTGTCGGCTTCAAACTCGCACAGGAGAGAGTTTGAACCCTTCTGATTAAAAGTTATTCACAGAGTTTTGACTACTGCTCCGGTTTAGATTTTACGCACCTTTAAAGAACCCCTGCACAAATTTTCCTAAAAAATGTCATTTTTGCCTCTTTGAGCTGTAATTTGACCCCCTTAAAATGCTTCAAAACTCACCAAACTTGGCATACACATCAGGACTGGTGAAAATTGCAATCTAATGGAAAAAACAAACCCCCAAACTCAAAATTGCGCTCTAACGCAATTTTTGTATAAAACAGAAAAAACTGCTCCTAGGAAGAAAACACAGACAAAACTGCTTGTTACTTCCGGTAGGAATGCCGGAAAGACATGAAACAAAAACCTCTATGTAGGTCTCACTTAAACCCACATTTTAATAATTAACATCCTTAAGCAAAAATCAACAGGGAGTTAAAAATTACCCCTCCAAAATAAAAGTTTTGTAAACACCTGTCACCTTTTTTCAAACATTATCTCCTCTGAGCGCCTTTGTCGTGTCGGCTTCAAACTCGCACAGGAGAGAGTTTGAACCCTTCTGATTAAAAATTATTTTTTTCTCTTTGTCATGAAAAAGAGAGGTTTTTGTCATGAAAAATTGAGGTTTTTTTTGGTTTGTCCACTAATTGTAAGTGTATATTGTGTTTTTTTTATGTTGATTTAATAAAAAAAAAAAATATATTTTTTTTTATAAAAATGAATAAAAAATTCTAATGCGGCCCGGTACAAATCGGTGGTTGGGGACCACTGCATTAGAGTCTCAAAATGGTGGCACAAAGGCATCCTTATAAAAATGCCGAAGCCACTTTACAACTGTTATTACTATGACACTGATGTCTAACGCGTGTATACAACTTTTTCTCTGTGTAATAATCCATCCATCCATTTCTACTGCTTATCCGGTCTTGGGTCTCGGGGGCAGCAGCCAAAGGCGGACCCGGCCAACGCTGCTCGCAGCTTTAATTTAAAGATGTGATTTTTGGTTTTACTCTGTATGAACAAAAATTTGAAAATAATTTCTACCTTTGCAAGCTCATTATTCTATTGGCTAAGTTTTATATTCATAAATGTAAGTTTCTATTGTGCCTTTAAAAGAGATTTTGAACTTTACATTAAAACGCTCTCTACCTTCTAACAACAAAAAAGCTGTGAAAACAATGATGCTGTGTTCCACATTTAAGTTCTTTAATGAATCTGAGTGAGCCTATGGCTTTGCACTTTATTATATATATATTATTTTGTATTCTATTTTTGTTACTTTGAATTTACAACCACCTGGCGCAGTTTTCTACTGTTTTCATAATGTTTTGTAGTGTTTTATACTGTAGTTGGACTTATTGTTTGTAAATATTGAAATGTAAAAATAAACATAAAAAAAAAAAAAAAAGGACTGAGGGAAAACAAACAAGCCTGCGTATTTTTAACCCAGTTGGTTGGGAAATGACCACATTTCAATGTTAAATCAATGATAGTGAATAAATGTCGTCAAAAGGCATGTTGTTTCAACTTTGTATTTCTGTTCAAAATTCACTGGTGAAATCGACGTTAAAACCCAAAATTGTATAAAAGTCGTCAAAAAGTATGTTGTTTCATTGTTGTATTTGTGTTGTAGAATATTGGTTGGGAAATGACCAAATTTCAATGTTAAATCAACGCCCCAACCTGATAATGATTAAACCTGGTCAAAAAGTATGTTGTTTCAATGTATTTGTGTTGTAGAAAATTGGTTGGGAAATGATCAAAATTCAACGTTCACAATGCAACATTAATTAAACGTCAAAAAGTACATTGAATAAACGTCGTCAAAAAGCATTTTGTTTCAACGTTGTATTTGTGTTGTAGAATATTGGTTGGGAAAGACCAAAATCCACCGGTCAAATCATCGTTGGAACCCAAAATTTAATAAATGTCGTAAAAAAGTACGTTGTTTTAACGTTGTGTTTCTATTGTAGAATATTGGTTGGAAAATGACCACATTTCAATGTTAAATCAACGTCCCAACCTGACGTTGAATAAACATAGTCAAAAAGCATTTTGTTTCAACTTTGTATTTCTGTTCAAAATTCACTGGTGAAATCGACGTTAAAACCTATCCATCCATCCATCCATCATCTTCCGCTTATCCGAGGTCGGGTCGCGGGGGCAACAGCCTAAGCAGGGAAACCCAGACTTCCCTCTCCCCAGCCACTTCGTCTAGCTCTTCCCGGGGGATCCCGAGGCGTTCCCAGGCCAGCCGGGAGACATGGTCTCCGCAACGTGTCCTGGGTCTTCCCCGTGGCCTCCTACCGGTTGGACGTGCCCTAAACACCTCCCTAGGGAGGCGTTCGGGTGGCATCCTGACCAGATGCCCGAACCACCTCATCTGGCTCCTCTCGATGTGAAGGAGCAGCGGATTTTCTTTGAGTTCCTCCTGGATGGCAGAGCTTCTCACCCTATCTCTAAGGGAGAGCCCCGCCACACGGCGGAGGAAACTCATTTCGGCCGCTTGTACACGTGATCTTATCCTTTCGGTCATGACCCAAAGCTCATGACCATAGGTGAGGATGGGAACGTAGATCAACCGGTAAAATGAGAGCTTTGCTTTCCGGCTCAGCTCCCTTCTTCACCACAACGGATCGGTACAACGTCCGCATTACTGAAGACGCCACACCGATCCGCCTCTCGATCTCACGATCCACTCTTCCCTCACTCGTGAACAAGACTCCTAGGTACTTGAACTCCTCTACTTGGGGTAGGGTCTCCTCCCCAACCCGGAAATGGCATTCCACCCTTTTCCGGGCGAGAACCATGGACTCGGACTTGGAGGTGCTGATTCTCATTGCGGTCGCTTCACACTCGGCTGCGAACCGATCCAGCGAGATCTGAAGATCCCGGTCAGATGAAGCCATCAGGACCACATCATCTGCAAAAAGCAGTGACCTAATCCTGCGGTTACCAAACCGGAACCCCTCAACGCCTTGGCTGCGCCTAGAAATTCTGTCCATAAAAGTTATGAACAGAATCGGTGACAAAGGACAGCCTTGGCGGAGTCCAACCCTTACTGGAAATGTGTTCGACTTACTGCCGGCAATGCGGACCAAGCTCTGGCACTGATCGTACAGGGAGTGGACCGTCACAATAAGACAGTCCGATACCCCATACTCTCTGAGCACTCCCCACGGGACTTCCCGAGGGACACGGTCGATTGCCTTTTCCAAGTCCACAAAGCACATGTAGACTGGTTGGGCAAACTTCCATGCACCCTCAAGAACCCTGCCGAGAGTATAGAGCTGGTCCACAGTTCCACGACCAGGACGAAAACCACACTGTTCCTCCTGAATCCGAGGTTCGACTATCCGGCGTAGCCTCCTCTCCAGTACACCTGAATAAACCTTACCGGGAAGGCTGAGGAGTGTGATCCCACGATAGTTGGAACACACCCTCCGGTCCCCCTTCTTAAAGAGAGGAACCACCACCCCGGTCTGCCAATCCAGAGGTACCGCCCCCGATGTCCACGTGATGCTGCAAAGTCTTGTCAACCAAGACAGCCCCACAGCATCCAGAGCCTTAAGGAACTCCGGGCGGATCTCGTCCACCCCTGGGGCCTTGCCATCGAGGAGCTTTTTAACTGCCTCAGCGACCTCAGCCCCAGAAATAGGAGAGTCCACCACAGATTCCCCAGGCACTGCTTCCTCATAGGAAGGCGTGTTGGTGGGATTGAGGAGGTCTTCGAAGTATTCCTTCCACCTATCCACAACATCCGCAGTTGAGGTCAGCAGAACACCATCCGCACCATACACGGTGTTGATAGTGCACTGCTTCCCTTTCCTGAGGCAGCGGACAGTGGTCCAGAATCGCTTTGAAGCCATCCGGAAGTCGTTTTCCATGGCTTCCCCGAACTCCTCCCATGTCCGAGTTTTTGCCTCCGCGACCGCTGAAGCTGCACACCGCTTGGCCTGTCGGTACCTGTCCACTGCCTCCGGAGTCCTATGAGCCAAAAGGACCCGATAGGACTCCTTCTTCAGCTTGACGGCATCCCTCACCGCTGGTGTCCACCAAGGGGTTTTAGGATTGCCGCCCCGACATGCACCAACTACCTTGCGGCCACAGCTCCGATCTGCCGCCTCGACAATAGAGGTGCGGAACATGGTCCACTCGGACTCAATGTCCAGCACCTCCCTCGTGACATGTTCAAAGTTCTTCCGGAGGTGGGAATTGAAACTTTGTCTGACAGGAGACTCTGCCAGACGTTCCCAGCAGACCCTCACAATGCGTTTGGGCCTGCCAGGTCTGTCCGGCATCCTCCCCCACCATCGCAGTCAACTCCCCACCAGATGGTGATCGGTAGAAATCTCCGCCCCTCTCTTTACCCGAGTGTCCAAAACATAAGGCCGCAAATCCGATGACACAACTACAAAGTCGATCATGGAACTGCGGCCTAGGGTGTCCTGGTACCAAGTGCACATATGGACACCCTTATATTTGAACATGGTGTTTGTTATGGACAAACTGTGACGAGCACAAAAGTCCAATAACAAAACACCACTCGGGTTCAGATCCGGGCGGCCATTCTTCCCAATCACGCCTCTCCAGGTTTCACTGTCGTTGCCAACGTGAGCGTTGAAGTCTCCCAGTAGGACAAGGGAATCACCCGGGGAAGCACTTTCCAGTACTCCCTCGAGTGTTCCCAAAAAGGGTGGGTACTCTGAACTGCTGTTTGGTGCGTAAGCACAAACAACAGTCAGGACCCGTCCCCCCACCCAAAGGCGGAGGGAGGCTACCCTTTCGTCCACCGGGTTGAACTCCAACGTACAGGCTTTGAGCCGGGGAGAAACAAGAATTGCCACCCCAGCCCGTCGCCTCTCACTGCCGGCAACGCCAGGGTGGAAGAGGGTCCAATTCCTCGACTATATCCAGACGGAATTTCTCGACTTCGCGCACTAGCTCAGGCTCTTTCCCCCCCAGTGACGTGACGTTCCACGTCCCAAGAGCTAGCTTCTGTAGCCGAGGATCGGACCGCCAAGTGCCCTGCCTTCGGCTTCCGCCCAGCTCACATTGCACCCGACCTCTATGGCCCCTGCTATGGGTGGTGAGCCCATTGGAGGGGTGACCCACGTTGCCTCTTCGGGCTGTGCCCGGCCGGGCCCAATGGGAACAGGCCCGGCCACCAGGCGCTCGCCATTGTGCCCCACCTCCGGGCCTGGCTCCAGAGGGGGGCCCCGGTGACCCGCGTCCGGGCGAGGGAAATCTGGGTCCATGATTTTTCTTCTTCATAAAGGTCTTCGAGCTGCTCTTTGTCTGATCCCTCATCTAGAACCTGTTTGCCTTGGGTAGACCCTACCAAGGGTCTTTATGCCCCCGGACAACATAGCTCCTAGGATCATTGGGACACGCAAACTCCTCTACCAAGATAAGGTTGCAGCTCAGAGAGGAGGACGTTTAATACAATTTTTTTTTTTTTTTTTAAGTCGTCAAAAAGTATGTTGTTTCAACGTTGTATTTATGTGGTAGAATATTGGTTGGGAAATGACCACATTTCAATGTTAAATCAACGTCACAACCTGATAATGGTTAAACCTGGTCAAAAAGCATGTTGTTTCAACATATTTGTGTTGTAGAATATTGGTTGGGAAATGAACAAAATTCAACGTTCACAATGCAACATTAATTAAACGTCAAAAAGTACATTGAATAAAGGTCGTCAAAAAGCATGTTGTTTCAACGTTGTATTTGTGTTGTAGAATATTGGTTGGGAAATGACCAAAATCCACTGGTCAAATCATCGTTAGAACCCAAAATTTAATAAATGTTGTGAAAAAGTATGTTGTTTCAACGTTGTGTTTCTATTGTAGAATATTGGTTGGGAAATGACCAAATTTCAATGTTAAATCAACGTCACAACCAGACGTTGAATAAACGTCATCAAAAAGCATGTTGTTTCAACTTTGTATTTCTGTTCAAAATTCACTGGTGAAATCGACGTTAAAACCCAAAATTGTATAAATGTCGTCAAAAAGTATGTGGTTTCTACTGTAGAGTATTGGTTGGGAAATGACCACATTTCAATGTTAAATCAACGTCGTCAAAAAGCATGTTGTTTCAACTTTGTATTTCTGTTCAAAATTCACTGGTGAAATCGATGTTAAAACCCAAAATAGTATAAAAGTCGTCAAAAAATCATTTTGTTTCAACGTTTGTATTTAAATTGTAAAATATTGGTTGAAAAATTACCAAATTTCAATGTTAAATCAACGTCCTAACCTGATATTGATTAAACCTGGTCAAAAAGCATGTTGTTTCAACGTACTGTATGATCGTACCTGTACAACCTGAAGGTTGGAGGGGCGTGGCCACGGGTATGGTGACCGCCAGTGTCTCCGAGGGAAGCCACGTTTTCTCGACGAGGCGAAGGCGGCCGGGCTGAGATTCCCCCCCCCCTCCTCCACGGTGGAAGCATCTGACGGTCGGGGGCGGCCGGTGGGAGGAGGCAAGAGAGTCCGCAGCTGCCTCTTTGACAGGTGCAGGAGGAACGACGCAAGCTCTCCGCTCATGTCTACGGTAAGAGCCGACTTAATACCACCATTTTCTCACCGAAACCTGCCGGTTGACATGTGGTAGGGAACCATGTTTGCTTGACTGCTTTGTTCCATTGTAAAGCTTCACCGTCATCTTTCGGGAAAGTAAAGAAGGAAAAACCGTCTGTGTTTGTGTTGCTAAAGGCGGCCGCAGCTTACAGCTTTCTTCTTTGACGTCTCCATTATTCATTGAACAAATTGCAAAAGATTCAGCAACACAGTTGTCCATAATACTGTGGAATTATGCGATGAAAAGAGACAACTTATAGCTGTGAACTGTGCTTTACGTCACGAGCACGCGTCATCATACCGCAACGTTTTAGCATGGTACTTCCGCGCGAAATTTTAAATTGCAATTTAGTAAACTAAACCGGCCGTATTGGCATGTGTGGCAATGTTAATATTTCATCATTGATATATAAACTATCAGACCGCGTGGTCGGTAGTAGTGGGTTTCAGTAGGCCTTTAAATCACCATAAATGATTCCCGGGCGCGGCACCGCTGCTGCCCACTGCTCCCCTCACCTCCCAGGGGGTGAACAAGGGGATGGGTCAAATGCAGAGGACACATTTCACCACATATAGTGTGTGTGTGACAATCATTGGTACTTTAACTTTTGGGGTCGCGGGGGGCACTGGAGCCCATCTCAGCTGCATTCGGGCGGAAGGCGGGGTACAACCTGGACAAGTCGCCCTCATCACAGCAGCTGTCAATAATCAGGATTAATTAACCTAAGGTGATGAATCTGAGTGGCTGAAAAAGTGGAGCAAGTTGAATACTCAAAGCTGAATATATTTATTTTTCCCCTACAAAAATCCAAGCCTCATGCTTTGTCATATTTAGATAAATAAAATAGGGACTGGTGGCAATGTTGCAGAGGAGTTATTATGTTGGTGTGCCGCCATGTGCTCTCCACAGCACAATCTTCACAGCCCTTTTTAAAAAAGAATATTTGTCAGAATCACTGCACGAGATGTCTTATTTTCACTGGCCGACGCATCTTGTGTGGACCTGGCTGGCCCAGGCGTGTGTTAAAGAAGGCAGGCGTACAAACAGTCACACACGCTTCGTCTTGTGGGGGTGTCCCAAACACACCTGGACGTCACAGTCACCTGACCAGGTGAGACGTCAGCCAGTAAATGATGACGGGCTGGAAAATGGCGGTGGCCACCGTCATGTACATGCGGACTTGGGGTTTGGCGCTGGAGCCGGTGGACATGGAGTCCGACGCCAGAGAAGTCAGGATCTTCATTTTCAGAGAGCGCACCTGGTCAGAGTGAACAAGAGTTAGTGGCGTGTGGCCTACGTCGAGTCAGCACAAAGTATTTGACCACTCTCATCTATCTCACTTATCACTGGTTATTGTTCTGGAAATGACCGCCATTTATCTAAATCCTTTCATTCTAAATCGTATGAAAAACTCAACGGTTTACTACTTTCTAAATACAAAACCTACAAAACCCCGTTTCCATATGAGTTGGGAAATTGTGTTAGATGTGAATTATATTTATATAGCGCCTTTTCTCTAGTGATTCAAAGCGCTTTACATAGTGAAACGCAATATCTAATTTCTACATTTAAAGCAGTGTGGGTGGCACTGGGAGCAGGTGGGTAAAGAGTCTTGCCCAAGGACACAACGGCAGTGATTAGGATGGCGGAAACTAGGATGGCGGAAGCGGGGCTCGAACTTGGAACCCTCAAGTGGCTGGCACGGCCACTCTACCAACCGAGCTATACCGCCCCATTAAATGTAAATATAAACGAAATACAATGATTTGCAAATCATTTTCAACCCATATTCAGTTGAATATGCTACAAAGACAACATATTTGATGTTCAAACTGATAAACTTTTTTTTTGTTGCAAATAATCATTAACTTTAGAATTTGATGCCAGCAACACATGACAAAGAAGTTGGGAAAGGTGGCAATAAATACTGATAAAGTTGAGGAACGCTCATCAAACACCTATTTGGAACATCCCACAGGTGTGCAGGCTAATTGGGAACAGGTGGGTGCCATGATTGGGTATAAAAACAGCTTCCCAAAAAATGCTCAGTCTTTCACAAGAAAGGATGAGGCGAGGTACACCCCTTTGTCCACAACTGCGTGAGCAAATAGTCAAACAGTTTAAGAACAGCGTTTCTCAAAGTGCAATTGCAATAAATTTAGGGATTTCAACATCTACGGTCCATAATATCATCAAAAGGTTCAGAGAATCTGGAAAAATCACTCCATGGCCAGAAACAAACATTGAATGACCGTGACCTTCGATCCCTCAGACGGCACTGTATCAAAAACCGACATCAATCTCTAAAGGATATCCCCACATGGGCTCAGGAACACTTCAGAAAACCACTGTCATTAAATACAGTAGGTCGCTACATCTGTAAGTGCAAGTTAAAGCTCTACTATGCAAAGCGAAAGCCATTTATCAACAACATCCAGAAACGCCGTCGGCTTCTCTGGGCCCGAGATCATCTAAGATGGACTGAAGCAAAGTGGAAAAGTGTTCTGTGGTATGACGAGTCCACATTTCAAATTGTTTTTGGAAATATTCGACATCGTGTCAACCGGACCTAAGTGGAAGCGAACCATCCAGACAGTTATCGACGCAAAGTTCAAAAGCCAGCATGTGTGATGGTATGGGAGTGCATTAGTGCCCAAGGCATGGGTAACTTACTCATCTGTGAAGGCACCATTAATGCTGAATGGTACATACAGGTTTTGGAACAACATATGCTGCCATCTAAGCGCCGTCTTTTTCATGGACGCCCCTGCTTAAGCTCTACATAAAACAAGAATGGGAAAGAATTCCACTTTCAAAGCTTCAACAATTAGTTTCCTCGGTTCCCAAATATTGAGTGTTGTTAAAAGAAAAGGTGATGTAACACAGTGGTGACACAAGCCCTTTCCCAACTACTTTGTCACGTGTTGCAGCCATGAACTTCTAAGTTGATTATTATTTCGCAAAAAAAAAATAGTTTGAGTTTGAACATCAAATATCTTGTCTTTGTAGTGCATTCAATTGAATATGGGTTGAAAATCATTGTATTCCGTTTATATTTACATCCAACACAATTTCCCAACTCATATGGAAACAGGGTTTGTAAAAAGAGAATACGATTTGCAAATCCTTTTCAACTTATATTCAATTGAATATACTGCAAAGACAAGATATTTCATGTTCACACTGAGAAATGTCGTTTTTTTTTGTGCAAATATGAGCTAATTTGGAATTTGATGCCTGCAACATGTTTCAAAAAAGCTGGCACAAGTGGCAAAAACGAGTGAGAAAGACTTATTCGGAACATCCCAGAGGTGAATAGGATAATTGGGAACAGGTGGGTGCCATGATTGGGTATAAAAGCAGCTTCCCTGAAATGCTCAGTCTTTCACAAACAAGGACGGGGCGAAGGTCACCATTTTGTCAACAAATGCCTGAGCAAATTGTTTAAGAACAACATTTCTCAACCAGCTATTGAAAGGAATTTAGGGATTTCACCATCTCCACTCTGTAATATCATCAAAAGGTTCAGAAAATCTGGAGAAATCACTGCCCGTGAGCGGCGACATCAGTGTGTAAAGGATATCACCACATGGGCTCAGGAACACTTCAGAAAACCACTGTAAGTAACTACAGTGGGTCGCTACATCAGTAAGTGCAAGTTAAAACTCTACTATGCAAAGCCACAGCCATTTATCAACAACACCCAGAAATGCTTCGCTCATCTAAGACGGACTGATGCAAAGTGGAAAAGTGTTCTGTGGTCTGACGAGTCCAACTTCAAATTGTTTTTGGAAACTGTGAACGTCGTGTCCTCCAGAACAAAGAGGAAAAGAACCATCTGGATTGTTCTAGGCGCAAAGTGTAAAAGGCAGCATGTGTGATGGTATGGGGGTGTATTAGTGCCCAAGGTATGGGAAAATTACACATCTGTGAAGGCACCATTAATGCTGAAAGGTACATACAGCTTTTGGAGCAACATTTGTTGCCATCCAAGCAACGTTATCATGGACGCCCCTGCTTATTTCAGCATGACAATGCCAAACCACGTGTTACAACAGCATGGCTTCATAGTAAGAGTGCGGGTACTAGACTGGCCTGCCTGTAGTCCAGACATTGAAAATGTGTGGTGCATAATGAAGGCTACAATGTGAGAAAGGAGACTGATGAACAAAATAAACTGTACATCAAGCAAGAATGGGAAATAATTCCACTTCAAAAATGTGTCTCCTCAGTTCCCAAACCTTTACTGAGTGTTGTTAAAAGAAAAGGCCATGTAACACACTGGTAAAAATGCCGCTGTGACAACTTTTTTGCAATGTGTTGCTGCCATTAAATTCAAAGTTAATGATTATTTCCAAAAAAAGAAGAAAGTTTCTCAGTGTGAAAATGAAATATCTTGTCTTTGCAGTCTATTCAATTGAATATAAGTTGAAAAGGATTTGCTATGAAGTGCTTCGAGAAGCTGGTACGGACCCATATCACCTCAGTCCTCCCTCCAGAGCTAGACCCACACCAGTTTGCCTACAGAGCCAACAGGTCCACAGAGGACGCTATCGCCACAGCCCTACACTCCTCCCTGGGTCACCTGGAGACGGGGGGGAGCTACGTGCGGCGGCTTTTTGTGGATTATAGTTCGGCATTTAACACCATTATTCCTGATAGACTGGTGTCCAAACTGTCGGACCTGGGTCTCTCGAACTCCATCTGCATGTGGATTAAGGACTTCTTATCCAACCGCCCCCAGAGGGTGCAGTTGGGTCGCCACATGTCATCAAGCCTGCACCTCAGTACCGGCTCTCCACAAGGCTGCGTGCTGAGCCCCCTTCTCTACTCCATCTACACATACGACTGCACACCTGCCCACTCCAGCAACTCCATCATCAAATTTGCAGATGACACCACCGTAGTGGGGCTCATCTCGGAGGGAGACGAGGCTGCATATCGGGATGAGGTGGAGAAGCTGTCGGATTGGTGCAAAGTCAACAACCTGGCCCTGAACACCTCCAAGACCAAGGAACTGGTCATAGACTTCAGGAGGAAAAAAACGGACATCCTGCCCCTGATCATCAGTGGTGACTGTGTGGAGAGGGTCTCCGACTTCCGCTCCCTGGGAGTCCACCTGGCCGACGACCTATCCTGGAGCACCAACACCACGGCTACCATCAAGAAGGCACACCAGAGACTGCACTTCCTGAGAATACTCAGGAACAACCACCTCTCACAGGAACTGCTGGTGTCCTTCTACCGGTGCTCCATTGAGAGCATCCTGACCTACTGCATCTGCGTGTGGTTCAGCAGCTGCACGGCCGTAGAGAGAACGGCGCTCCAGAGAGTCATAAAGACCGCCCAGAAGTTAATCGGATGCCCTCTCCCCCACCTGGCTGACCTGTACAGCTCCCGCTGTCTCAGGAAAGCACAGAGCATCCTGAAAGACCCATTCCACCCCGGGCACAGCCACCTGGAACTGCTACCCTCAGGCAGACGCTACAGGGTGCTAAAAGCGAGCACCAATAGACTAAAAAATAGCTTTTACCCAAGAGCCATAGTAGCATTAAACAGGCACTGAGTGAGCACAATATGTCTATCATGTCCTCATGTGTAATGTTTAAATGTTTTTTCTATTTTTTCGGACTACAATGTGCAATAATGTTTTATGTATGTGTGTATATGTATTCATATGCATGCAGATATGCATCTGTGTGGATACATATACATAGATACATCTGTCATCTCTATCTTTTTTTTTTACTATTTATACTACCATATTGTATATGCACCTTAGGAGGAGCTGCTCCAATTTCGTTGTTCTTTGAACCTGTTCATTGCAATAATGACAATAAAACTCTATTCTATTCTATTCACATCATTGTATTCTCTTTTTATTTACAATTTACACAACGTGACAACTTCACTGCTTTTGTACATTTTTCTACATGAAATAACAGCATTTAATCAACAACAGTGGTTCTCAAAAATTTTCCAGAAAACTCTGGGCTCTCCAAGTACCACCATAATGACCAACATTAAAAGACCGTGGCGTAGTAGGCCTAAGTATTCATAAAAAAACAAGGCAGCTTAATTTAGCAAGTATATTTAATATTTTTGGCCACTGTAAGATTTTGAACAGTAACACTGTGTTTGGATATTCCATTAAATGATTCTTTGGTGTATCGTACCAGTTTGAGAGTTAGTGCAACAATGCTGCCGGAGGATGAGCCAATCAGTGGCCACAATACTGAGCAGTATGATATCCAGCAGCCAATACTATTGTAGAATTTATATTTTTATTCATATAGCTATTTTTATACTTGGTTTAGGGCAGGGGTGTCCAAACTTTTTCCACTGAGGGCCGCACACTCAATAATCAAAGCAAGCGGGGACCATTTTTTTTTTTTTTTTTTAAATACAATATATGTACAAAAAAATATACATTTAGGCCTCCACTCAGGCTTGATCCCCGGGGACCCCAAAAGTTTTTGGTAAAAATAAAATGTTAAAAAAATGTCATTATTCAGTATTATTTTTATTATTATTCAAGTTTTAAATCTCTAGATCACGGGTGTCAAACTCAAATATAGAGTGGGCCAAAATTTTAAACTGAACAAAGCCGCGGGCCAAGGTTGAACAACTTAACCTTTTAATAGGGACCCAAACAAGTTTTGCATTGAACAAGCAAGGCTTATATACAGTAACTTTATAGCGACATGCAAAATCAAGTTTCTAATAATAATAATAATTAAAACATATCAATGGCATATCAAATAAAAATTAAATACAAATTTAATGCCTCTTTTCTATTTGCAGCCTTCTGAGGTAAATATCAAAATATATAGTGCTGCAAGGGATTCTGGGTATTTGTTCTGTTGTGTTTATGTTATGTTACAGTGCAGATGTTCTCCAGACACGTGTTTGTCATTCTTGTTTGGTGTGAGTTCAGTGTAGCGCATATTTGTAACAGTGTTAAAGTTGTTTATACGGCCACCCTTAGTGTGACCTGTATGGCTGTTGACCAAGTATGACTTGCATTCACTTATGTGTGTGTAATAGCCGCATATATTATGCGAGTGGGCCTGCACGCTGTTTGTATGGAGAAAATGCGGACGTGACGACAGGTGGTAGAAAATGCTAAAGGCCCTCAATATTGTTGTCCGGGTAAAAATCGGGAGAATGCTTGCCCCGGGAGATTTTCGGGATGGGCACTGAACTTCGGGAGGATTGGCAAGTGTGAGAAATTGAGGTGTTACAGCGGCACCGCTGCCGTGTAATAACGGAGGGCCTGCTGTAATGTTAATTTGATATTGCCTCAAGGGCCAAATTAAATTACATGGCCCGCGGGCCAGAGTTTGACACCCATGCTCTAGATCAGGGGTGTCAAACTCAAATACAGAGTGGGCCAAAATTTTAGACTGAACAAAGCCGCGGGCCAAGGTTGAACAGATTAACATTTTAATAGGGACCCAAACAAGTTTTGCATTGAATATTGAACGAGCAAGGCTTGTATAACTTTATAGTGACATGCAAAATCGATTTTCAAATATTGTAGCAACCCGGAAGAGTTAGTGCTGCAAGGGGTTCTGGGTATTTGTTCTGTTGTGTTTATGTTGGGTTAAGGTGTGGATGTTCTCCATAAATGTGGTTGTCATTCTTGTTTGGGGTGGGTCCTCAGTGTGGCGCATATTTGTAACAGTGTTAAAGTTGTTTATACGGCCACCCTCAGTGTGACCTGTATGGCGGTTGACCAAGTATGCGTTGCATTCACTTTGTTTGTGTGTAAAGTCCGCATATAGTATGTGACTGGGCCGAAACAATGTTTGTATGGAGAAAAAGCGGACGGGACGACAGTTTGTAGAGGACCTTGGATGCAGTGCCTTTAAGGCACGTCCCCAATGATGTTGTTTGGGTGGAAATCGAGAGAAATTCGGGAGAATGGTTGCCCCGGGTGATTTTCGGCAAGGGCACTGAAATTCGGGAGTCTCCCGGGAAAATCGGGAGGGTTGGTAAGTATGAGTATTAGCGGTGAATGCGGTGTTATAATACCGGCGGGCCAGCTCTAATGTTAATTTGATATTGCCTCAAGGGCCAAATTAAATTACACAGTGGGCCAAATTTGGCCCGTGGGCCAGAGTTTGACACCCATGCTCTAGATCAACATTAGGTCTATCTCTCAATATGACATTTTTAAAGATTGAAATTGTATGCCCTTTTTGTCAAATAAAACCATGTTTTTTTATTGAAAAAAAACACAAAATATGCAATATTTTCACCCAATAAAATTTTTAAGTAGAATGTTTGAGATTATATAATAATTGGAGCCGGAAAAAGGTCAACAACTCATAACACCATTGATTTTTAATTCACTATTATTTTTTTGTGCAATGACACTTAAAAACAAAACACACTGATCCAAAAGGGTCCTACTCATTAAAGTGTTAAAAAATAAAATACAATTTTTTTTTTACTGTTTACTTTTAACACAATGGTCTCGAGATCAACTTCAGATCTATCAATCAATTATAAGTTTTTGTTTGGTTGTTCGTTTTAGGCCATTCTTTAAAAAAAAACAGCTCCGTTTTTTATATGGCAAGCACAAAATATCCAACATTTGCCCCAAAAAATATCTCAAAGTGGAATATTTAATGTGACGTAATTGGAGCCTTGAATTGGTCAATAATTCATAATTGATTTTGATTCACTATTTTTTTTTTAAATAATCAGCCTGCATGGCAGCTGTGTGTTATTAGAGTAAACATTGCAACATGTTCTTGTTACATTTCACCTGTTTGCTCTTTTATAAAACTTTTTATGTTTTTAATTTTTTTTCCATAGTATTTTTAAAATGTGCCGTGGAGCTGTTAAAAAATGACCTGCGGGCCGCACTTTGGACACCCCTGTTTTAGGGCAACAATGTCATATAGAATTGGTTCTCAAACTCTTTTCCCAAGTACCACCTCAGAAAACACTGGGCTGTCCAAGTACCACCATAAAGATCAACATTAAAATTCAATATCATAGTAGGCCTAAGTTTGAATTTTCCTGAAGGAATTCTCCTGAAAGAATCAATAAAGTACTATCTATCTAAGTATTCATTAAAAACAAGGCAAATCAAGAATATTTATTATTTTGTCCACTGACATGACACAAGAGTTTGAATGTTTAAAAATAAAACACTAATCATACCAGTAGATGGAGCCAGCGTGCCACAATTTGAGAACCACTGTTGAAAGAGCTTTACAAACGTCTGCAATGTGGTACAAGTGCAATATTTCACTGTATGATATTTTAACACTAGGGAAATACACTTATGAGCGCTGCCGCCACTGGGGAGCGCCGGTTCTTTAAGGAAAACATGAATTCCACCAGAAGCACAGCATGATCCTCCCTGGGAACCTATTTCTTATTATTTTTATTTAGCCTTTATTTAACCAGGTAAAATCTACTTTCCAAGGGAGACCTGTGCAGTTTTTCAAAATGAGAAGGAGTCCACACACACATCTCCCATAGGACACTGTGGGTGAAGGTAGACCAGATGTACACAGACTACTCTAAAGCAGTGGTTCTCAAAACTTTTTCCACTGTAGAAAAAACTTGGCAGGCCAAATACCACCATGTTACAGTAGAGTAGAAGGCCTAAATATTCATAAAAAACAAGGCAGGGGTTGTATTTAACACATCTGTTTGATATTTTTGAACACTAACACAACACAGTTTGAATATGGGGGAAAAAACACTGTACTTAAATAATAATCAAATCTTTGGTGTACCACTAGATGGAGCCCACGTACCACTAGTGCAGAGCTCTGGAACTCATCCATCCATCCATTTTTCTACCGCTTGTCCCATTCGGGGTCAAGCCTATCTCAGCTGCATTAGGGCGGAAGGCGGGGTACACCCTGGACAAGTCCCCACCTTATCGCAGGGCCACCACAGACAGACAACATTCACACACTAGGGACCATTTAGTGTTGCCAATCAACCTATCCCCAGGTGTATGTCTTTGGAGGTGGGAGGAGCCTATCCCCAGGTGCATGTCTTTGGAGGTGGGAGGAGCCTATCCCCAGGTGCACGTCTTTGGAGGTGGGAGGAGCCTATCCCCAGCTGCATGTCTTTGGAGGTGGGAGGAAGCCGGAATACCCGGAGGGAACCCACGCAGTCACGGGGGAGAACATGCAAACTCCACACAGAAAGATCCCGAGCGTAGCATCGAACCCAGGATCTTCGTATTGTGAGGCAGACGCACTAATCACTCTTCCACCGTGCTGTATCAATTTTTTTTCCGGAAAGGGCCGCATCTTGAAAAGTCAATGCATGAGGGGGTATTTTATAGTGAATAAAAAATAATAAAAAACAATGTGTCTCAGTTTTGTCCTGTAAGTGACAATGTGTACGATTATTATTAATATTAGTAATTGGAATCATACTGGTTTTAGAACTTTGCGCATAGAACAATTCGGATGGTTCTTTTCCTCTTTGGTCCAGAGGACACGACGTCCACAGTTTGCAAAAACAATTTGAAATGTGGACTCGGCGGACCACTGAACATGGCAGCGTTTCTGGGTGTTGTTGATAAATGCCCAGTGTATGCATAATCATTTTGTCATAGAGGCTATGTGGAGGTTATGGCCTCCTGTAAGGATGAGGCATAAATACCGAAAAGGAAAGGGGGCTAAAAAGGGCAGCACGGTGGAAGAGGGGTTAGTGCATCTGCCTCATAATACAAAGGTCCTGGGTTCAATCCTGTGTCAGGATCTTTCTGTGTGGAGTGTGCATGTCCTCCCCGTGACTGCGTGGGTTCCCTCCGGGTACTCCGGCTTCCTCCCACCTCCAAAGACATGCACCTGGGGATAGGTTGATTGGCAACACTGAATGGTCCCTAATATGTGAATGTTGTCTGTCTATCTGTGTTGGCCCTGCGATGAGTGGCGACTTGTCCAGGGTGTACCCCGCCTTCCGCCCGATTGCAGGTGAGATAGGCTCCAGCACCGCCCGCAACCCCAAAATGGACAAGTGGTAGAAAATGGCTGGATGGATGGATTCAAAATTTCATCTATTAACTTTTTCTTTTTCTAACTTACTGCCATTCTTATTTTTTTTTGGACCAACAAAACTGGCAAATGGCCCCTTGGCCGTACTTTGGACACCCTTGATCTAAGAATACATTTTTGCCACCTCTTCCATTAAAGAAAACTAGTATAGAACCGCAAAATGTAAAACAGCTTATAAACGTTTTAAAAGTTTTCCTCATGTTTCATTTCACAGCAAAAGCAATCTGTCCATGTGACTTTAAAGACTTTTCCCTTTTCTTTTATGGTGAGTATCCAAGGTCCTGCACCGTCCATAGGCCGAGATTGCCATCCTTGCCCCTCAGGACTCAGCCTGTGCGCACTCACGGCCTCACAGACGGTCATACATGATAAAACTTGTTTTAAAAATGATAAAGAAAAATTCGAAGGAAGGCAGAAGAGCCACATGTGGCACGTACCCCAGTTTGACCTTGATTATTTGAAACTTTTATTAGTAGATTTCACAGTACATATTTCGTACGATTGACCACTAAATGGTAACACCCCAATAATTAATTAATGGTGACAACCACTGCTCTGAAGTACACTGATCTACAAAGGTGTTATCCTTTGTGAAATGTGAGGCAAAGTGTGTAGAAAGGACTTACTATGAAGAACATGAGGGCACAAGAGGACCAGGCCAGGGCCACAAAGTAGCCGTCGCTGCCAAAGAGCAAGCCACACAGCAAGGTGAAGATCATCCTGGAGAGAAGACAACATTTAGCAGCTGGTGCGGGTTTCAATAAGTCAAATTTTTCAGTCCATAGTGGATCTAGCATAATATTGTGAGAGTCCAGCCCATAGTGGATCTAACATAATAGTGAGAGTCCAGCCCATATTGGACCTAACATAATAGTGAGAGTCCAGTCCATAGTGGATCTAACATAATAGTGGGAGTCCAGTCCATAGTGGATCTAACATAATAGTGAGAGTCCAGTCCATAATGGATCTAACATAATAGTGTGAGAGTCCATCCCATAGTGGATCTAACATAATAGTGAGAGTCCAGCCCATAGTGGACCTAACATAATAGTGAGAGTCCAGTCCATAGTGGATCTAACATAATAGTGTGAGTCCAGTCTATAGTGGATCTAACATAATAGTGTGAGAGTCCAGTCCATAGTGGATCTAACGTATTAGTGTGAGAGTCCAGACCACAGTGGATCTAACATAATAGTGTGAGAGTCCAGTCTATAGTGGATCTAAAATAATAGTGTGAGAGTCCAGTCCATAGCAAATCTAACATAATAGTGTGAGAGTCCAGTCCATAGTGGATCTAACATATTAGTGTGAGAGTCCAGTCCACAGTGGATCTAACATAATAGTGTGAGAGTCCAGTCCACAGTGGCTCTAACATAATATTGTGAGAGTCCAGTCCACAGCGAATCTAACATAATAGTGTGAGAGTCCAGCCCAAAGTGGATCTAACATAATAGTGTGAGAGTCCAGTCCATAGTAAATCTAACATAATATTGTGAGTGTCCAGTCCATAGTGGATCTAACATTATAGTGTGAGAGTCCAGTCCATAGTAAATCTAACATAATAGTGTGAGTCCAGTCCCTAGTGGATCTAACATATTAGTGTGAGAGTCCAGTCCACAGTGGATCTAACATAATAGTGTGAGAGTCCAGTCTATAGTGTCTCTAACATAATAGTGTGAGAGTCCAGTCCATAGTGGATCTAACATAATAGTGAGAGTCCAGTCCATAATGGATCTAACATAATAGTGTGAGAGTCCAGCCCATAGTGGATCTAACATGATAGTGAGAGTCCAGTCCATAATGGATCTAGTTAATAGTGTGAGAGTCCAGTCCATAATGGATCGAACATAATAGTGTGAGAGTCCAACCCATAGTGGATCCAACATAATAGTGTGAGAGTCCAGTCCAAAGTGGATCTAGTTAATAGTGTGAGAGTCCAGTCCATAGTGGATCTAACATAATAGTGTGAGAGTCCAGTCCATAGTGGATCCAACATAATAGTGTGAGAGTCCAGTCCATAGTAGATCTAGTTAATAGTGTGAGAGTCCAGTCCATAGTGGATCTAACATAATAGTGTGAGAGTCCAGCCCATAGTGGATCCAATATAATAGTGTGAGTCCAGTCCATAGTGGATCAAACATAATACTATGAGAGTCTAGCCCATAGAGGATCTAGTTAATAGTGTGAAGAGTCCAGTCCATAGCGAATCTAACATAATAGTGTGAGAGTCCAGTCCATAGTGGATCTAACATAATAGTGTGAGAGTCCAGTCCACAGTGGATCTAACATAGTAGTGTGAGAGTCCAGTCCATAGTGGATCTAACATATTAGTGTGAGAGTCCAGTCCATAGTGGATCTAACATAATAGTGTGAGTCCAGTCTATAGTGGATCTAACATAATAGTGTGAGAGTCCAGTCCATAGTGGATCTAACGTATTAGTGTGAGAGTCC
Organism: Nerophis ophidion; assembly: GCF_033978795.1. Classification (NCBI taxonomy): domain Eukaryota; kingdom Metazoa; phylum Chordata; class Actinopteri; order Syngnathiformes; family Syngnathidae; genus Nerophis; species Nerophis ophidion. The sequence continues at coordinate 17,381,071 of NC_084615.1, forward strand.
AGTCCACAGTGGATCTAACATAATAGTGTGAGAGTCCAGTCTATAGTGGATCTAAAATAATAGTGTGAGAGTCCAGTCCATAGCGAATCTAACATAATAGTGTGAGAGTCCAGTCCATAGTGGATCTAACATATTAGTGTGAGAGTCCAGTCCACAGTGGATCTAACATAATAGTGTGAGAGTCCAGTCCACAGTGGCTCTGACATAATATTGTGAGAGTCCAGTCCATAGCGAATCTAACATAATAGTGTGAGAGTGCAGCCCAAAGTGGATCTAACATAATAGTGTGAGAGTCCAGTCCATAGTAAATCTAACATAATATTGTGAGTGTCCAGTCCATGGTGGATCTAACATTATAGTGTGAGAGTCCAGTCCATAGTAAATCTAACATAATAGTGTGAGTCCAGTCCCTAGTGGATCTAACATATTAGTGTGAGAGTCCAGTCTATAGTGGCTCTAACATAATAGTGTGAGAGTCCAGCCCAAAGTGGATCTAACATAATAGTGTGAGAGTCCAGTCCATAGTAAATCTAACATAATATTGTGAGTGTCCAGTCCATAGTGGATCTAACATTATAGTGTGAGAGTCCAGTCCATAGTAAATCTAACATAATAGTGTGAGTCCAGTCCATAGTGGATCTAACATATTAGTGTGAGAGTCCAGTCCATAGTGGATCCAACATAATAGTGTGAGTCCAGTCTATAGTGGATCTAACATAATAGTGTCAGAGTTCAGTCCATAGTGGATCTAACATATTAGTGTGAGAGTCCAGTCCATAGTGGATCTAACATAATAGTTTGAGTCCAGTCTATAGTGGGTCTAACATAATAGTGTGAGAGTCCAGTCCATAGTGGATCTAACATAATTGTGAGAGTCTAGTCCATAGTGGATCTAACATAATAGTAAGAGTCCAGTCCATAGTGGATCTAACATAATAGTGAAAGTCCAGTCCATAGTGGATCTAACATAATAGTAAGAGTCCAGTCCATAGTGGATCTAACATAATTGTGAGAGTCCAGTCCATAGTGGATCTAACATAATAGTAAGAGAGTCCAGTCCATAGTGGATCTAACATAATAGTAAGAGTCCAGTCCATAGTGGATCTAACATAATAGTAAGAGTCCAGTCCATAGTAGATCTAACATAATAGTAAGAGTCCAGTCCATAGTGGTGCCAGCAGGAGATCATCTTAAGTGGAGAAAGGTCAGCAGCGCAGACACGTCCACAACTGATGCATGGATGAGTGGTCCACCCTGGGTCCCAAATTTGGACAGCTCGTGCCTCATCTGTGGTCTACTAATCCGTGCCCCCTCTCTCCACAAAGGAGAGGGGGGGCACTGCAATTTGGCATCGCCGTGGGCTTTTCTTAAGTTTTCTCTGCTGCTATGCTAAGCTGCAGCACACTATGTGGTGCGTGATTAATTCTGACCGGGCAGTACAGGTAGCCTACTGTTTTGTAGTTACTTTATAGCGCCCTCAAAAATCTAAACATTTAAAAGCAAGACTGAAGTAAGACCTTTCAAAATCGGAGTTAAGACCTTTTATGAGACCTTAAATTCAAAATGTTGGATGTAAGGCTTTTTAAGACCGTACAGATACCCTGTAATATGACATAATGATGTTGTTTCATTTATGGTACAAAAAAGGAGAAACATTTACCCAACATATTTGTATCCACTGTAGGCGAGGAGGTCAAAGGTGGACAAGTCGCTGTGTACCGTCAACAAGTACAAACTCAGCAACATCACCAAGACCTCGATGATGACCCACACCAAAGCAGTGCTGGCACAAAGTCCGAGCACCTCTGGACTGAACCTTGGTGCACAGCAGACAATTAGCCGTCTGATTCTAAAACCTTGAACTTCATGGTTAAGGGAGCGAACTTCTCACCTTTTCTGAATGCCCAGAGCCATCCCAGCCAGTAGAATGTAGGTGATGAAAGCCATGGCTAGAAAAGCAAAAGGACACATTGTAAAGATTGAAAGAACTTCCAACACGCTTCACATGATATGCAAGCTCACTAGGTATGTAAAGATCAGGTGCGTTCACATCTTGTCTTGGAGGCAGCGGAGTGTCCCGATGGTAGCGGACTTCCCAATCCTAGAGCCACCGTAGAACAATGTTCACAAAAAGTTACATGAAATTACTCGCTTAAAAGTTTCAAACCACAGACTCCAGCGCCATCAGACGCCTCATTTCTTGTTTTAGGGATCTTTACGTGGCTAATTTCTTTTTACACTTGTGTGCCGTGTGTATTTGCCACTCACCCTAGCACAGGGGTCGGAAACCCAAAATGTTGAAAGAGCCATATTGGACCAAAAATACAAAAACAAATCTGTCTGGAGCCGCAAACAATTAAAAGCCGTATTACTAGGGGTGTAACGGTACACAACAATTTCGGTTCGGTACGTACCTCGGTTTAGAGGTCACGGTTCGGTTCATTTTCGGTACAGTAATAAAACAACAAAATATAAATTTTTGGGTTATTTATTTACCAAATTTGTAAACAATGGCTTTATCCTTTTAACATTGGGAACACTATAATAATTCTGCCCACGTTAATCAACATTAAACTGCCTCAAGTTGTTGCTTTGATTAAATAAAATGACAAAACCTTTCTTCTACATATAAAAAGTGCAACCTTAAAGAGATTCAAGTCAACTCATCATGTTTCATTTATTACAGCATTTGGGAAGCCTGTAGTTGACTTTTATTATACACACGCACGCACACGCACACACACAGCAAAATGAGCTAACGTAACGCTAAACGCTAATTAGCGTTCACCTCAAGCCAGAACTGCGAGCGAGCTGAGCTGCAGTTTAAGTTTCTAGAAGGTCAACAGGCTCATAGTGATGTTAGTAATAGTTGTGACTGGGAAGTGTTTTTTTATAAGTTGGGGAGTGTACGATGTCCGCTGCTAAACACATATCTGCTCATCTCGACGCAGGAGCACTGACAACATGCGCTCTGAATACGCACTGCTGATTGGCTTTGTATGTAACCAATCGGATGGTTGTGTGGGCGGGACAATGCTGGGTGCTCACTGCTCAGACAGAGGCAGAAAGCAGAGCAGCTTGTTAAGACTTTAGGTTACAAACTCGGTCGATACACCCTTGTACCGAATCGAAACCCCCGTACCGAAACGGTTCAATAAAAATACACGTACCGTTACACCCCTACGTACTACATAGAGATAGTGTGTCGTGAGATATAAATTGAACTAAGAGGACTTAAAGGAAACTAAATGAGCTCAAATATAGCTACAAATGAGGCATAATGAAGCAGTGTGTACATATAGCTAGCCTAAATAGCACGTTGTTAGCAATGATTAGCTTTCCGTCACGCAGGGATCAAATATGTCTGATTAGCATTCCACACAAGACAGTAACATCACTAAAGCTCACCTTTGTGCATTTATGCACAACGTTAAAAGTTTGGTGGACAAAATGAGACAGAAAAAGAAGTGGCATAAAACACGTCCTAGAAAGTCGGAGAAAGTTGTATATGTCAACAAACCACGGTGCGTTCAAGGACCGCCAAAATTAGTAGGACAAAACGACGCTCGCCAAATACTCGAATCAGTGAAGCATGTTTAATGTAAACAGTAGGGCTGTGAATCTTTGGGTGTCCCACGATTCGATTCAATATCGATTTTTTGGGGTCACGATTCAATAATATATCGATTTTTTTTCGATTCGATTCTCGATTCAAAAACGATATTTTTCCGATTCAAAAGGATTCTGTATTCATTCAATACATAGGATCTACCCCAGTCTGCTGACATGCTAGCAGAGTAATAGATACAACATTTTAAAAAAGCTTTTATAATTGTAAAGGACAATGTTTTATAAATTGACTGCAATAATATAAATTTCTTTTAACTATTAAACGAACCAAAAATATGACTTATTTCATCTCTGTGAAAACATTGGACACAGTGTGTTGTCAAGCTTATGAGATGCGATGCAAGTGTAAGCCACTGTGAAACTATTGTTCTTTTTTTTATTTTTATAAATGTTTAATGATAATGTCAATGAGGGATTTTTAATCACTGCTATGCTGAAATTATAACTAATATTGATACTGTTGTTGATAATATTCATTTTTGTTTCACTACTTTTGGTTTGTTCTGTGTCGTGTTTGTGTCTCCTCTCAATTGCTCTGTTTATTGCAGTTCTGAGTGTTGCTGGGTCAGGTTTGGTTTTGGAATTGGATTGCATTGTTATGGTATTGCTGTGTAGGGGTTTGTTGGATTGATTAAAAAAATAAAATAATAATAAATAAATAAAATTTAAAATAAAAAAAAAAAATCGATTTTTAAAAAATGAGAATCGATTCTGAATTGCACAACGTAAACGATTCGATTCGTATTCGAATCGATTTTTCCCCACACCCCTAGTAAACAGTGTGCTTTATAACAATTAGGGGGGTTTGTGTCATGTTTGTCCTCCTGCAGAAACCATATTAAAACAAACAAAAAAAATGTTTTCCTCTATTTTTTCCCCATTTTTCATACATTTTTGAAAAAGCTCCAGAGAGCCACTAGGGCTCTAGAGCCGCGGGTTGCTGACCCCTGCCCTAGCAAAAAAAAAAAAGTTTACTTAAAAGACTTCATATTTGCTATGCCAAACCAACTTTTATTACCTGTTGGCACCCGTTTTGTGTATTTGGGATCCCCGTAAGTCTTGAAAACTTGAAACCAAACCATGGAGGCATGGTAGAGATATTTATAAAACACTCTTGTGTTAGTCCAAAAATGAGCCCCTTGGAATTTAGGACTTTAGTGACATATTTTGCCTTGGTTACGTTGGTGGAAATCTCCATATATGGTAGAAGTTTACCCGAAAACCTTTGCGCGAGTTTTTTTTCCCCTAGTTATAGTCAAAAGCTGTAATCGATAAGTCTCTTTTTTCTCTCTCCTCTTGTTGTGGGGTGCACGCTACAATCCTGCGCTGTTGCTATTCCTAATAAAAAGTAACTAATAGTTCTAACTAGGGTTGTCCTGATACCAACATTTTGGTACCGGTAACAAAGGGTATTTCGATACTTTTCTAAATAAAAAGGGAACCACAAAAAATGCCTTATTGTCTTTATTCTAACAAAAAATCTTAGGGTACATGAAACATATGTTTATTATTGTAATTTAGTCCTTAAATAAAATAGCGAACATACTAGACAATTTGTCTTTGAGTAGTAAGTAAACAAACAAAGATTCCTAATTAGTCTGCTGATGTATGCAGTAAAATATTGTGTTATTTATCTAACTATTATTTTGTCTACATTATGAAGGAAAAACTGTAAAATATTAATATTAATCTACTTGTTCACTTAATGTTAATATCTGCTTATTTTCTGTTTCAACATGTTCTATTTTCACTTCTGTTAAAATGTAATAATCAATCTAACATAATATTGTGAAAGTCCAGTCCATAGTGGATCTAACATATTTGTGAGAGTCCAGTCCATGGTGGATCTAACATAATAGTGAGAGTCCAGTCCATAGTGGATCTAACATAATACTGTGAAAGTCCAGTCCATAGTGGATCTAACATAATATTGTGAAAGCCCAGTCCATAGTGGATCTAACATAATAGTGAGAGTCCAGTCCATAGTGGATCTAACATAATATTGTGAAAGTCCAGTCCATAGTGGATCTAACGTAATATTGTGAAAGTCCAGTCCATAGTGGATCTAACGTAATATTGTGAAAGTCCAGTCCATAGTGGATCTATCGCAATATTGTGAAAGTCCAGTCCATAGTGGATCTAACATAATAGTGAGAGTTCAGTCCATAGTGGATCTAACATAATAGTGAGAGTCCAGTCCATAGTGGATCTAACATAATAGTGAGAGTCCAGTCCATAGTGGATCTAACATAATATTGTGGAAGTCCAGTCCATAGTGGATCTAACATAATAGTGAGAGTCCAGTCCATAGTTAATAGATAATCACCAGAACCCCTTCAATCCAGCACATCGCCCATGTTCTGCATCGATTCCACTGACTACCCATCAAACACTGTATCCACTTTAAACCAATTCTCCTCACTTTCAAAGCTATCCATAACCTCTTTCCGTCATATCTCTCATAGATGGATAGATAGATAGATAGTACTTTATTGATTCCTTCAGGAGAGTTCCTTCAGGAAAATTAAAATTCCAGCAGCAGTGTACAGAGTTGAGATCAATTTAAATAAAAATAAAAAGTAAATAATGGGGGTTTAAATGGAAACAAAATTGAGAAATATTACAATAAGAATAAAAACTAAAAAGCAACAATGGGTATAAAAATATAACAGTAAAATAAGAATATAACAATACAAAGTAGGCAGTAGTGACCAAACGTATTGCACTGTTATTGTTTTGCATCCCCTGTCATCCTAGTACCCCCCGCTCCCCACCCCAGAGAGGAGTTGTACAGTCTAATGGCGTGTGGCACAAAAGAGTTTTTGAGTCTATTAGTCCTGCACTTGGGATGAAGCAGTCTAGAACTGAACAGGCTCCTCTGGCTACTGATAACGCTATGCAGAGGGTGACTGGCATCATCCAGGATGCTCACTAGTTTGTCAACAGTCCTCTTCTCTGCCACCGTCACCAGTGAGTCCAGTTTCATTCCGATTGTAGAACCGGCCCGCCTGATCAGTTTCTCAAGTCTGGAGCTGTCCTTCTTAGATGTACTGCCCCCCCAGCACAATACCATGTAGAACAGAACACTGGCAACCACAGACTGGTAGTACATCCACAGGAGTTTTCTGCAAATGTTGAAGGAGTGCAGTCTCCTGAGGAAGTACAGCCTGCTCTGTCCTTTCTTGTACTGGTGGTCCGTGTTAACAGTCCAGTCCAGCTTATTGTCCACCCAAACCCCGAGGTACTTGAATGAGTCCACGGTCTGTACCTCAACTCCCTCGATCACAATAGGTTGTGACCGTGGACTCGACCTCCCAAAGTCAATGACCAGCTCCTTGGTCTTTGATGGATTGAGCTGCAAGAGGTTCGTGTGGCACCAGACAACAAAGTCCCTCACCAGATTCCGAAACGCTTCCTCTCTGCCGTCCCTGATGCACCCGACGATGGCTGTGTCATCCGCGTACTTCTGGATGTGACACAGCTCTGAGTTGTAGCAGAAGTCAGCGGTGTACAGGGTGAAGAGAAGAGGGGCCGGCACCGTTCCCTGCGGTGCTCCAGTGCTGCTGATCACAGTGTCAGACGTGATGTCCTTCAGTCTGACGTACTGTGGCCTGTCGGTGAGGTAGTTCGAAACCTCAGACCTGCTCCATGTCGCCACGCCCTCACGTTCCCTAAGCTCTTCTTCATCCAGCCATCTCACTGTCCCCTTATTTAAAGTGTCCACCGTGGGTGCTCCATCTTTCAACTGCTCTGCTCCTCATCTTTGGAACTCATTACCACCACACCTTCGTAACTTAGACTCAATATCCGTCTTCAAATCAAGACTCTAAACACACCTATTCCTGACAGCTTATTCATTGTAAATCTTATCGATCTATCGTTGTTGTTTTTTATCCAATGGATTTTATTGTTTTGATTTTGTACGGTATCCTTAAATGCCTAAAAAAAGCGCCTTATAAGTTAAATTGATTATTATTTTCTTGTAGAGTTTGGGGTCCAATAATTTTCATTATCAGAGCACAGAATGTTGACTTGTAATTTAAATTGTATTCACTGTTTGTACATATGCTGTTCCTATCACTCCTACCAGCCACTGATTAAGTCAGTATCTCTTTAGAGCTGGATAAGTGGTAGGAAGTATCATACCCAAAAAGATCATCATGAACTTGTGAACACTTTGTGTCATGTTCTGATTACCTGATGTGTGTAAGGGAACATGAGGATCATGAGCTTCTTCAGCACGTATCTGGTGTCCACGGCGAAGAAGTATTTCAGCTTGTTCACAGCCATGAACCTGCTGATCTGCAAGGCAAACAATCATTTTAATAGTCGGATGCACTCGACGTGTCTGCCAAAGTCAACAACCACTCATGAGTCATTTTTAAGCACAGGCGGTAGCAGAATTGCGTAAAGTTTGGGTTTCACACGGAGCGTGTAGTTTGTTGTCAGAACGGCACAATTGCATCTATTTACGGTAAATTGGTGCCTTCCCCAATCAACATTCAGAATAAGTTATGCATAATTATTACATTTTTATTGTGACAACGAGGAAGGAATGTTGATGGGTAATTTCACTGGTTTTCAGTCAACAAATTGGCAGTGGGAAAATGCACAGGCAGAATAGGCCAGGATGCAGTGACGTGCGGTGAACTAAACACCAGGTGAGGCATACATACTTTTTTTTTTTTCTTCTACAAACCCTGTTTCCATATGAGTAGGGAAATTGTGTTAGATGTAAATATAAACGGACTACAATGATTTGCAAATTCTTTTTAACCCATATTCAATTGAATGCACTACAAAGACAAGATATTTTATGTTCAAACTCATAAACTTTTACATATTTTTTGCAAATAATAATAAAATGGCGGCGTTTCTGGATGTTGTTGATAAATGGCTTTCGCTTTGCATAGTACAGCTTTAACTTCCACTTACAGATGTAGCGACAAACTGTATTTAGTGACAGTAGTTTTCTGAAGTGTTCCTGAGCCCATGTGGTGATATCCTTTAGAGATTGATGTCGGTTTTTGACACAGTGCCGTCTGAGGGATCGAAGGTCACGGTCATTCAATGTTGGTTTCCGGCCATTCCGCTTACGTGGAGTGATTTCTCCAGATTCTCTGAACTTTTTGATGAAATTATGGACCGCAGATGTTGAAATCCCTAAATTTCTTGCAATTGCACTTTGAGAAACGCTGTTCTTAAACTGTTTGACTATTTGCTCACGCAGTTGTGGACAAAGGGGGTGTACCTCGCCCCATCCTTTCTTGCGAAAGACTGAGCTTTTTTTGGGAAGCTGTTTTTATACCCAATCATGGCACCCACCTATTCCCAATTAGCTTGCACACATATGGGATGTTCCAAATAAGTGTTTGATGAACATTCCTCAACATTATCAGTATTTAATGCCACCTTTCCCAAATTCTTTGTCATGCGTTGCTTGCATCAAATTCTAAAGTTAATGATTATTTGCACAAAAAAAAATGTTTATCAGTTTGAACATCAAATATGTTGTCTTTGTAGCATATTCAACTGAATATGGGTTGAAAAAGATTTGCAAATCACTGTATTCCGTTTATATTTACATCTAACACAATTTCCCAACTCATATGGAAACGGGGTTTGTACTTAAATTCCTATGTGCAGCTCTAGTCATTGTTGATTTAGGTTGCACATTAAAGTTACAGAAAAAAAAAGGGAGTTATTCGCTTCAATAAAAATGTTATTATAATGATATTATGATATAAATGCGTCCAAAAACTATTTGATAAAGTTGTTATTAAAATACTTTTTGGTCCCATTTGCTTTTAACAAAATAAATCAAGTATTGTGAGTGTATATTACTTTTCTTTATTTGTATCTGTATCAGCAATTGCCATCCTCCATGAAAACGTACTTTGTCTGATCGTATTCATTTTGTCTTAAAGTCCAGTTTAGAGAAGTACTTCATCTTGGATACAGTATATAATCTTCCGTATTGGCAGAAACATTTATTTAATTCAATTTCATTCCAAAAAATGTAACAATATTTTTGCATCTGACAAAAAAGACCCACAAACGCTGGCTTACTCTAATAAAAATGCCATGTTTGTTATAAATACAGTTAAAAAAAAAAAGAAAAGAAAAAAGGCTGGCTTCCGCTGGAGAGACCTGTCTGCTAGCTTGAGCGCCCCCACTTCTCCCATGGTGCCGAGTCAGAGTACTGCTGAGGCATTGAACTGCAAGTTGACAATATAGCGCCCCCTACCTTGAGGCAGACATACTTGCTGCCTCAAGACCTGCCTTTTCCACGAGGCAAAAAGCATGCGCCCCCTCCCACGCACGCCCAATACACACTGTGTGTAGCCGTGGAGGCACCGCCTGTGTCTGCCTCACTTCTCATCTGCTGCATTGTTTTGATCAGGAAACATGGAATTTCCACGATTTTGACCATGAAAATGATCAAAATATACAGGAACCACACCAAAATCACATAGAAAGCATAAACCAAAAGAGAAATATTAAAACAGATTTTATTTTATTACTTCTTTTAGGAACATCTCATGGTTAAGCCACCTGGTGGCAGGTGAGGCACTGCCTCACTTGCCTCCCCTGACAGCACGTCACTGTCAGATTGACATTTGATATACATTGGTACTTCAACGTGCACGTGCCCTAACTTACAAGGGTTTTGTGTTATGCTTCGGGATGCCAGCAAAAAATTTGCATTGCCAGCCTCCCCGCCGCTAGTTAGCATCGCAAATGTCACAGTGAACTCCTACGATCTGCCTAAAACATCGAGTCTATGCTCGCTAGCATTAGCTTATAGCGACAGATTGATATTACTGTGTTTAACAACCGTTGGAATACAGCAGGGCTGTCAATCTCATTTTAGCTCAGGGAGGGGCCGCATGAAGGAAAATCTATTCCCACGCGGGCCGGACTGGTAAAATCATGGCATTATAACTTCAAAATAAAGACAAATTCTGATTCTTTTCACTGTCTTACTTTAGCCAAAAATAGAAGAAGTACTTCAAATAACCCTCTTGGCGAAACACTTGACGTAAGTTGAAAACTGAGGAAAAAATTGGTGCAGTTTCAATAACACCACAAACTTAGACTTTGTCTCAGTGTTTTAACAAAGCCATTAAACTTTAAACACTTCCTGTTTAGCATTCTAACGTTGGCAGTTTATTACATTTTTTTGTAAAAGCAACAGATTGTTTCCACAAACCGCGGCATTGGTGAAATCCGCATACTGCCACAACACATTCATTTATCATCATTCAAATATAACTTTTATAATTAAACATGGTGTCAGTTATCAAAACGACACCTAGGCTCTCAGTGTTTTTACAAAGTCATTAAACTTTAAGCACTTCCTGTTTAGCATTCTAACGTTGGCAGTTTATGAAAATGTTTTTGGAAAAGCAACCGATTGTTTCCACAAACCGCTGCATTGGTGAAATCCGCATACTGCCACACCACATTCATTTATCATCATTCAAATATTACAATTAATAATTAAAAAAGGATGTCAGTTATCAAAAGGACACCAAGGCTCTCAGTGTTTTTACAAAGTCATTAAACTTTAAACACTTCCTGTTTAGCATTCTAACGTTGGCAGTTTATTACTAATTTTTGGAAAAGCAACCGATTGTTGCCACAAACCCCCACATTGGTGAAATCCGCATACTGCCACAACACATTCATTTATCATCATTCAAATATAACTATTATATTTAAACATGGTGTCGGTTACCAAAACGACACCAAGGCTCTCAGTGTTTTTACAAAGTCATTAAACTTTAAACACTTCCTGTTTAGCATTCTTACGTTGGCAGTTTATGAACATTTTTTGGGAAAAGCAACCGATTGTTTCCACAAACCGCTGCATTGGTGAAATCCGCATACTGCCACAACACATTCATTTATCATCATTCAAATATAACTATTATAATTAAACATGGTGTCAGTTATCAAAAGGACACCAAGGCTCTCTGTCTTTTTACAAAGTCATTAAATTTAAACACTTCTTGTTTAGCATTCTAACGTTGGCAGTTTATTACTAATTTTTGGAAAAGCAACCGATTGTTGCCACAAACCCCCACATTGGTGAAATCTGCATACTGCCACAACACATTAATTTATCATCATTCAAATATAACTATTATAATTAAACATGGTGTCAGTTATCAAAACAACACCATGGCTCTCAGTGTTTTTACAAAGTCATTAAACTTTAAACACTTCCTGTTTAACTATTATAATCAAACATGTTATCAAAACGGCTTCACGGTGGCAGAGGGGTTAGTGCGTCTGCCTCACAATACGAAGGTCCTGCAGTCCTGGGTTCAAATCCAGGCTCGGGATCTTTCTGTGTGGAGTTTGCATGTTCTCCCCGTGAATGCGTGGGTTCCCTCCGGGTACTCCGGCTTCCTCCCACTTCCAAAGACATGCACCTGGGGATAGGTTGATTGGCAACACTAAATTGGCCCTAGTGTGTGAATGTGAGTGTGAATGTTGTCTGTCTATCTGTGTTGGCCCTGCGATGAGGTGGCGACTTGTCCAGGGTGTACCCCGCCTTCCGCCCGATTGTAGCTGAGATAGGCGCCAGCGCCCCCCGCGACCCCGAACGGGAATAAGCGGCAGAAAATGGATGGATGGATGTTATCAAAACGACACCATAGCTTTGTGATGTGGCTTTGGTGAACAGAGTCTGCCGGGATTTAACACCTCGTTTTATTTCTTCCACCTTCTGTAGCATTTTCTCCATGTTCATGTTCTTGTCTTTGTGTATTATAGACGTTTCATAGTGCCTTCTTAGATGATATTCTTTCATTACAGCCACACTTTCTCCACACAGGTTTGCCTTTTCCCTCCATGAACATCTACTCTGCCTCTTACCTGGCTTGAAACCCCCCGTTCTCACCGCCCACCTTCCGTTTAGCCATTATTGGGGAGGGCGGTGGCTGAAAGTTGACATCTGCCCTGAATGTTGATGAATAATGAAGCCGAGGCCCACTTGTGGCGCTGTAGCGAGTTCGCGGGCTACCGTTGCTTGTAGGGAATAAAGTACTGGTGCGTGCTAAAATGCAGCAGGCGGTTGTGGCCTGTGGGCCGCTTCTAATACTAATCCAATATCATTACATCATTCATTCACGGGCCGGATCTAGCCTTGACTTTGGAACCTAGGGAATAGAGAGTGAGCGTGAAGGACAACGCTGAGAAGAATTGGATGATATTCATTGAATTATAGAAAAAAATAATCCAAAAACATACCAGTCTGCACAATACTGAAGCAGGTCAGCCTAGGGTGTTAAAATAATATCTAAACAGCGGACATTTATGCCTTAAAATATGGAGAAGCCACCGTAAATGGGTACCACTGCTGGAAAGAGATACCGTAGAAGTCCGCTCTCTAAAATAAATACTGTGCCATTATTATTACAATACTTTTAAATTTGACATAGTTGGAAGAATATTCTATTTTCAGTGGCCTAGTGCAGTGGCTCTCAAATGGGGGTACGCGTACCCCTGGGGGTACTTGAAGGTATGCCAAAGGATATGTGAGATTTTTTTTTTAATTCTAAAAATAGCAACAATTCAAAAATCCTTTATAAATATATTTATTGAAGAATACTTGAACAAAATATGAATGTAAGTTCATAAACTGTGAAAAGAAATGCAACAATGCAATATTCAGTGATTTTTTGTGGACATGTTCCATAAATATTGATAAAGATTTATTTTTTGTGAAGAAATGTTTAGAATTAAGTTCCAAAATCCAGAGGGATCTCTATTGATTACTTCTATATATAGAAAACTTTAATTGAATCACTTTATTTTACAACAAGTTTTTAGTTATTTCATATCTTTTTTTCCAAATAGTTCAAGAAAGACCACTACAAATGAGCAATATTTTGCACTGTTATACAATTTAATAAATCAGAAACTGATGACATAGTGCTGTATTTTACTTCTTTATCTCTTTTTTTTTCAACCAAAAATGCTTTGCTCTGATTAGCGGGTACTTGAATTAAAAACATGTTCGCAGGCGGTACATCATTGAAAAAAGGTTGAGAACCACTGGCCTAGTGGTTAGAGCAGGGGTCGGGAACCTTTTTGGCTGAGAGAGCCAAAAAGCCAAATATTTTAAAATATATTTCCGTAAGAGCCATATATTTTTTTTAACACTGAACACAACTAAAGACGTGCAATTTTAGGTAAGACCAACATTTCCAGAGTATAATAGGTCTCTTATTCTTTGTTATAACATTGTTATTCTGAAGCTAACTGTGGAAGGGGCGTGGCCTGTGGGCCTGCAGCGACAGGTGCGTAGATGGCCCACCTAGGCCTTGTTATCTAATCACCTGTCGCTCTGTTATAAGCAGCAGCCAAAACAATATTGTAACCCTGAAACAGGCTCTCATGTCGGTGCTTGGGGGTCCAAAGAACCCCCAGGAGGGCAAGCCCCACACTAACCAATAATAAATAAATAACTTCTTACCATTAACGCAACTTCTTGAACAGGTGCGGTAGAAAACAGATGGATGGATTAAAAATGCATGAGAATGTTTTATATTTTGAACAGTATTTTTAACACTGTGATTACAAGTGGAATTACTCATTACTTATCGTGTTAAGCAACGTCAGCTCAGATTTATCAGAGAGCCAGATGCAGTCATCAAAAGAGCCACATCTGGCTCTAGAGCCATAGGTTCCCTACCCCTGGGTTAGAGTGTCCGCCCTGAGATGGGTAGGTTGTGAGTTCAAACCCCGGCCGAGTCATACTAAAGACTATAAAAATGGGAGCCAATACCTCCCTGCTTGTCCCTCAGCATTAAGGGGTTGGAATTGGGCGTTAAATCACCAAAGATGATTCCCGGGCGCGGCCACCGCTGCTGCCCACTGCTCCCCTCACCTCCCAGGGGGTGAACAAGGGGACGGGTCAAATGCAGAGGACACATTTTACCACACCTAGAGTGTGTGTGACAATCATTGCTACTTTAACTTTGTTTTTCATGCGCTTTTTCCTTATGTAATGGTAAAATTGTGCCGTTTGTGTGGGCCGAGCCCCAATTAAATTGATTGTAACTCATTTCAATGGGCAACATAAGTTGAGGTACCACTGTATTGACCCACATAAACACTATTAGTTATTGAGGTCACATAATAACACAAGCGAGCTCACCTCCTTGCCCACCATGTCCTTGCCCTGGTTGGCTAAGGACGAGCCGTACATCATTGCAGCGTTGGCCATGGGATCAGCAAACAGATTGTTCACTCCAGGTTGCATGTCGTTTGGGGGCCCCGCCATGTTGTATCCTGGAGTGTAATAACCCTGGGTGTTGACGGCTGATGTGCTGGTATCGTCAAAAAGCACAGATTCTCCCCCCATGGGAGCTGCACGACCTCTCTGTTTACCTGGAGGGAAAGAGGTAAACAGACAGAATACATTTCTTTACAAATAATCTCTCTGATAATGCGTCGAATGCTGCGTTCCATTTTTATGCAGATGACGCGGCCATATATTGTTCATCCCCTGCTGTTGCTCGAACCCTCGAGCTCCTGCAGTCTGCTTTTGATGTTGTTCAGTACCAGCTGACTCAGCTGAGACTAGTGTTTAATGCAGAAACATCTAAGGCATGGGTGTCAAACTCTGGCCCGCGGGCCAAATTTGGCCCACCGTGTAATTTAATTTGGCCCTTGAGGCAATATCAAATTAACATTAGAGCTGGCCCGCCGGTATTATAACACCGCATTCACCGCTAATACTCATACTTACCAACCCTTCCGATTTTCCCGGGAGACTCCCGAATTTCAGTGCCCTTGCCGAAAATCACCCGGGGCAATCATTCTCTCGAATTTCTCTCGATTTCCACCTAAATAACATCATTGGGGACGTGCCTTAAAGGCACTGCATTCAACGTCCTCTACAACTTGTCGTCCCGTCCGCTTTTTCTCCATACAAACATTGTGTCGGCCCAGTCACATACTATATACGGACTTTACACACAAACAAGTGAATGCAAGGCATACTTGGTCAACCGCCATACAGGTCACACTGAGGGTGGCCGTATTAACAACTTTAACATTGTTACAAATATGCGCCACACTGAGGACCCACCCCAAACAAGAATGACAACCACATTTATGGAGAACATCCACACCTTAACCCAACATAAACACAACAGAACAAATACCCAGAACCCCTTGCAGCACTAACTCTTCCGGGATGCTACAATATTTGAAAATCGATTTTGCATGTCACTGTAAAGTTATACAAGCCTTGCTCGTTCAATATTCAATGCAAAACTTGTTTGGGTCCCTATTAAAAGGTTAAATTGTTCAACCTTGGCCCGCACCTTTGTTCAGTTTAAAATTTTGGCCCACTCTGTATTTGAGTTTGACACCCCTGATCTAAGGCGATGTAATTTTCAAATGGCAAACAATTTCCATTTAAAAGTCCAATAACATCAGTTGCTCAAAAGGTTGAATTTGAAATGAAACTTGGGGATTGTTATTGATGAGAATTTGTTTTTTAAATCTCACATTAAAGAACTTGCGGCTAAAATTACATTTTAATTTGGACTTTTTTTTAAAAACAGGTACTACTTTTCACGACAAGTTAGTAAACGCATGACTCGAACAACTTTCATACCTTTGCTATTATGGATACTTGCATTTAATGAATGCACCCAAAACTTATTTGGAAAAACTAGATACTCTTCATCACTGAGCGTTATGTTTGATTACTGGTTGTGGCAGCCATTTTCCCCTTTTCACTTTATATGCAAAGCCAAACTGTCATTTTTTTGGCAAATTGCAGATTTTTTTAGTGGATAGTTTTTATATATAAATCACTTATTGGTCTGCCATGTGATGTAAGGACACAAACATTATCATACATATATGATCTCCATAGGGCTGGGCGATATGGCCTTTTTTAATATCTTGATATTTTTATGCCACATCGCGATGCACAATATATATCACGATATTTTGCCTTGGTTTTGAATGAACACTTGATGCATATAATCACAGCAGTATGATGATTCTATGTGTCTACATTCAAACAGTCTTCTTCATACTGCATTAAAATATGCTTATTTTAAACTTTCTTGCAGAGAGGGAAATCACAACTAAAAGTGTATTTATTAAACAGTTATTAAGCAGTGGCACAAACATTCATGTCATTTCCAAAACAGAAAGTGCAAGATTGTCAAAGACATTTTAAGGGTCAAATAAAAATGAGCTACATAATAGGAAATCAAATAGTGTTCGTTCTTCGCTATGTGGTAGGTTACTACAGACGTTATTAAATTCTGTTGTTGACTAATTTTTTTCATACGGTATTGATCTGGAAATGTTTGCTTTGCATTTTGATGGTGTGGGCGTGTGGCACCGAACAGAGATGTTGACATGCGGAGTAAGCACTCTTCATTTTCTAGCGGGTGACTTTTCAAAAGATGCTACACATTAGCAGTAATGCTACTTTTTATAGCAACGCTTTTGGCCCACACTTGACAAATTACGGTTGCTTGTTCGACATCTTCCCACTTGAAGCCAAACCGCCGCCAGATGATGCACCCCCTGCTGTTTTTCTTGGGAATTACCTCTTCCTTCATTCCCACCTTCTTTCTCTCGTATTACCACTCGCACAGCTAGCGTTATCCGTGCCGCTATCCCTCTGCCTTGCGAGGGCGTATACATATGTGACGTATGACGTGACAGTATGTAAGAATGTGTGCTTGTTTTATGTCTCTGTGATAAGGAGAGACAAGAAAGAGTGAGAAGAGCCTGTAGTGTAATGCCCGCAGCCAAAAGCAACTGCGTGAGAACGTATACTCCAATATCACCATATAATCATTTTCTATATCGCAGAGACAAACCCGCGATATATCGCCCAGCCCTAGATCTACAGTGCTACAATGATGCCAGGTTAGTCTATTTGCTGAATAAACAAAAAGTCAAAACAAACTGCTCTCATGTCGGAAAGGCTGAACAACAGCTTTCTGTTTTACGATGTGTAGCGAAGCCTGTTCTATTCTTCTTTCACAATATTTTTTTATCCTGCCCTTTTTTGTGCTGCATCTGTTACATATACCGTAATATTGTACATGGTAATTGGGATTTGTTATATATATTGTATATATTATATGCTGTATATATATATAATATGTAAATATGACATATATGTTATATTTATAGAGCTACTATGGTACTTTTTATTTGTACTTTATACCTTTCGTTTCCGCCCTCTTTTTGTGCCCTAGGGGGCATTATCCTTTCGATCCTTTGTAACTGAGCTAAGGAGTGGAACAATTTCCCTTGTGGATCATTAAAGTTTGTCTAAGTTTACTCGGGATGTAACAGTACTGTGGGTACCGCGCTATTACGGTTTCGAAATCCTCACAATAATGCCGTGACGTGTGACGGCGTCAAAACAACAACTTGGAGAGTGTAGTTTTTTTTCTGGCCCCTTTGCATTGGCCGGCCTAAAAATAGACTACATCTCCCATAATACTCTGCGCAGCACAAGAATGGCAAGATGGAACTCCGTAAAGGATAAAAATAGCGGAAGCATGTGTTTGTAGTAGATGAGAGGAATTGTGTTTTTATGGACGTCTCCTTAACATTTCATCAAAACCCATCCATAACTTTTTGAGTCATGCTGCTAACAAACAGACAAACAGACCCTTTCCATGAAGCTCTCTGCGTACTGTACGTGGGCTAATTGAAAGGTCACGTGAAAGTTTGGAGCTCTGTAGTCTTTGCACTATAACAGGGGTCGGCAACCCGCGGTTCTTTGATCACTCGATTGTGGCTCAGCTGCTAAATTGCCGACCCTAACGAGTATTCCGGGAGGTTTCCGGACTTTAATACCTCTCTCAGAAATCACCCGGGGATAACATTCTCCAATTTTCACCTGGACTTCAATATTGAGGGTGTGCAGTGATGGCAATGCCTTTAACCCCCTCTACAACAAGTCGTCGCGCCCGCTTTTACACCACGCGATCTACGTGCTGACTGGTCAAATTTTATATTCAGCCCCTGTTGACACACGAAAGCTACTGCAACACATACTTAGTCAACAGCCATACAGGTTACACTGAGGGTTCTAATATAAACAACTTTAACACCCTTGCTAATATGCGCCACACTGTGAACCCACACCAAACAAGAATGACAAACACATTTCGGGAGAACATCGGCACTGTAACACAACATAAACACTAAAGGACAAATACCCAGAATCCCATGCATCTCTACTCTTCCGGGCTACATTATACACCCCCGCTAACACCAAATCCCCCTACCCCCTCCGTGCGTCGGTTAAGGTGGGCGGAGTTTGGTGCTGGCGGGGGTGTATAATCTAGCCCAGAATATTTAGGGATGCATGGGATTCTGGGTATTTGTTATTTTGTGTTTGTTGTGTGACAGTGCCGATGTTCTCCCGAAATGTGTTTGTCATTCTTGTTTGGTGTGGGTTCACAATGTGGCGCATATTAGTAACAGTGTTAAAGTTGTTTAAACGGGCACTCTCAGTGTGACCTGTATGGCTGTTAAACAAGTATGCCTTGCAATCGTTTGAGTGTGTCTGCAGAAGCCTCATACAACATGTGACTCGGCTGTAAAGCTGATTGAACGTGTTGTAGAGGGCGTCAAAGGCAGCGCCTTCATAGGATGCCCTTATTATTGTTGTTCGAGGGAAATCCGGCAAACATTCGCGAGAATAGTTGATCTGACATTCCGCAGTCTCTCAGAATATTCGGGACGGTTGGCAAGTGTGATGCTGCCAAGCTGCATTCATATAAAACTTGCGGGCCCCACTACCATTAAATTGTCATATTAAGGTGTGGGCCACATGTCTGAGACCCTTGGTTTATACATAGCACAAAGTAAAAAAAACTCTGTGTGCAGTGTTATTTCATTTTAAATTTATAAAGAGCTATGTGGCTCCCATTGTTTTCTTTACTTTGCTCTTTGAGTGGTAAAGATTGCTGACCCCTGATATATACCTGATTCTCATCATTGGGATGGATAGCCAAACACTTTTGGCAATATAGTGTATAATTTATACACACATACACCATCGGTTCTCAGTGGAGTGTGAAGTGACCGGAATGAGAATCGGCATCTCCATGTCCGAGTCCATGGTTCTCTCCCGGAAAAGGGTGGAGTGCCATCTCCGGGTTGGGGAGGAGACCCTGCCCCAAGTGGAGGAGTTCAAGTACCTAGGAGTCTTGTTCACGAGTGAGGGAAGAGTGGATTGTGAGATCGACAGGCGGGTCGGTGCGGCATATTCAGTAATGCGGACGTTGTACCGATCCGTTGTGGTGAAGAAGGAGCTGAGCCGGAAGGCAAAGATCCCAATTTACCGGTCGATCTGCGTTCCCATCCTCACCAATGGTCATGAGCTTTGGGTTATGACCTAAAGGACAAGATAACGGGTACTAGCGGCCGAAATGAGTTTCCTCCGCCGTGTGGCGGGGCTCTCCCTTAGAGATAGGGTGAGAAGCTCTGTCATCATCCGGGAGGGACTCAAAGTAAAGCCGCTGGTCCTCCACATGGAGAGAAGCCAGACGAGGTGGTTTGGGCATCTGGTCAGGATGCCACCTGAACGCCTCCCTAAGGAGGTGTTTAGGGCACATCTAACCGGTAGGAGGCCACGGGGAAGACCCAGGACACGTTGGGAAGACTATGTCTCCCAGCCGGCCTGGGAACGCCTCCGGATCCCCCAGGAAGAGCTAGACCAAATCACTTTTGAAATTTAATATAAAATTATACTGCATACACCGCTACCCCCCGTGCGTCGGTTGAGGTGGGCGGGGTTTGGTGGTAGCCCGGAAGAGTTAGGGATGCATGGGATTCTGAGTATTTGTTCTGTTGTGTTTATGTTGTGTTATGGTGTGGATGTTCTCCCGAAAATGTGTTTCTCAATCTTGTTTGGTGTGGGTTCACAGTGTGGCTCATATTAGTAAGAGTGTTAAAGTTGTTTATATCACAACCCTCAGTGTAACCTGTATGGCTGTTGAACAAGTGCGCCTTGCAGTCACTTTCGAGTAATAACAGAGGCCGCATATATCATGTGACTGGCCGGCACGTAGATAGCCATGTGTAAAGGCAGGCGCGATGACATGTTTCAGAGTGCGCGATGACATGTTTCAGAGAGCGCGTATTTCGGCACGTCATCAATGTTGTCGTCCGGGTGAAAATCGTAAAAAGTTTCCCCTGGGAGAGGCACCTGAAATCCGAAAACCTTCTGGAAAAATCGGGGAGTTCGGCAAGTATGCGGCTGAGACACATCAGAACGATCAAAGAGTCGCATGCGGCTCAGGAGCTAGACAAAGTGGCTGGGGAGAGGGAAGTCTGGGCTTCCCTGCTTAGGCTGCTGCCCCCGCGACCCGACCTCGGATAACCGGAAGAAGATGGATGGATGAACTTACTTGCTCGGTATCCTTGATGTGGCAAATCCATCGTAAAGTTCGCTGACGTTCGCTTCCAAAATAAGAACAGTGGCACATTAGCTGATGCATGTTCAGTAAAATACAACACAAATAAGCCCTCACATTGATCATGTTAGTGGTTATAAAAAACAAATGTATCTATAAAGTAGTGGGGGTACCAATGATAATGCTACTTAGCTAACAACTTTTAACGTTAGCTGGCTATCAAAACACATGTGTTGACACGAGTGACATCAGTATGTTATAGTTGATACATATATGAGGCATAATGACGCATGTCGTCTAAAATGGTATAAAATGTCAGACAAGGTAAAAAACAAAGAAACTTACCGAGACTGCCAACGTTTGGTAGCTTAGCTACGTGGCTATGAAAAAAAATGCTAGTCTGGCCCCGCCCACTTGACGTGATTGGCTGACGTGCCGTTGCCTGCGTGGCAGTGCACGTAGAGGCCGGGCGGGTGGGGGGAGTACTTCCGCCTGGACTGTGGAAACTGCTGTGGTCTTTGTTGTTGTTTTTCTGTGGGCGGCGCGGTAAGGTGGCCTCGTAAAAGTAATCAAGAAACGTACTTTTTATTATTATTTTTTTATTTTATTCCTGCTTTCAGTTAAACTATTTGTTTGTTGTTACGTGACGTCACACCTGCCTTTACCCATTCAACATATCTTTACCTGCACATTACCTACCTTCGCTGCATCCTGGGGTCACACTGGTGCTTCTTTCTTTCACCCATACATGCTGGTGCTTCCTGCCATCACCCAGACAACATATCTTTACCTGCACATTACCTGTCTTCTCTGTAT
The DNA here is from genome assembly GCF_033978795.1 of Nerophis ophidion. NCBI lineage: Eukaryota > Metazoa > Chordata > Actinopteri > Syngnathiformes > Syngnathidae > Nerophis > Nerophis ophidion. The sequence continues at coordinate 17,402,955 of NC_084615.1, forward strand.
CCTGGAGTCAAACTGGTGCCTCCTTCTTACACCCAGTCAACATATCTTTACCCGCACTGTACCTACCTTCTCTGCATTGTGTGGTCACGCTGGTGCTTCTTGCTTTTAAGCGGCCATCTTGAGACGGCAGCAGCGCAGCAGCATCAGCGCAGCAGTTCTTTAAAGGCTCGTAAAATCAAAACCGGAGCATTTAGAAAAACTCTTTGCGCAACTTTTAAGCAGAAGGGTTGAATCTCTTTCCTGTGCGAGTTTGAAGCCGACACAACAAACGCGCTCAGAGGATATAATGTTTGAAAAAAGGTGACGGGTTTTTACAAAACTTTTGTTTTGAAGGGGTAATTGCCAACTTCCTGTTGATTTTGGCTGAAGGATGTTAATTAGTGAAGTATAGGTCTAAGTGAGACCTACATAGGGATTTTCGTTTCATGTCTTTACGACATTCCTACCGGAAGGTTTTGTCTGTGTTTTCTTCCCAAGAGCAGTTTTGTCAGTGTTTTATTCCTAGGGAGCGCTATAGCGCAATTTTGAGTTTTGGGGTTTTGTTTTTTGATTAGATCGCAATTTTTACCAGTCCTGATGTGTGTGTTGAGTTTGGTGAGTTTTTAAGCATTTTTAGGGGGTCAAATTACAGCTTAAAGAGGCAAAAATGACATGTTTTTGGAAACTTTTGTTTTGAAGGGTTTTTTGCCAACTTCCTGTTGATTTTTGCTGAAGGAGATCAGTTAATGAAATCTATGTCTAAGTCAGACCTACATAGAGGTTTTTGTTTCATGTCTCTATGACATTCCTAACGGAAGTTACAAACAGTTTTGTCTGTGTTTTTTCCTAGGGGGCGCTAGAGTGCAATTTTGAGTTTTGGGTTTTGGTTTTTTGATTAGATCGCTTTTTCTCTCCATTCCTGATGTGTGTGTGTGAGTTTAAAAGCATGTTAAGGGGGTCAAATTACAGCTCAAAGAGGCGGCGGTATAAGTGAAGTGAATTATATTTATATAGCACTTTTCTCTAGTGACTCAAAGCGCTTTACATAGTGAAACCCAATATCTAAGTTACATTTTTTTAAACCAGTGTGGGTGGCACTGGGAGCAGGTGGGTAAAGTGTCTTGCCCAAGGACACAACGGCAGTGACTAGGATGGCGGAAGCGGGAATCGAACCTGCAACCCTCAAGTTGCTGGCACGGCCGCTCTACCAACCGAGCTATACCGCCCCATAATAACAAAACCTTAGAAATACAATAGGGTCCTCTGTCCCAAAGGGAAATTTGGTCCCTAACTGGTTAGGGACCCTGACTTACCCAGATTGTATGTACCCATCCATTTTCCTACCGCTTGTCCCTTTTGGGGTGGCGGGTGATGCTGGAGCCTATCTCAGCTGCATTCGGGCGGAAGGCGGGGTGCACCCTGGACAAGTCGCCATCTCATCACAGGGCCAACACAGATAGACAGACAACATTCACACTCACATTCACACACGGGGGACAATTTAGTGTTGCCAATCAACCTATCCCCAGGTGCATGTTTTTTTAGTGTATGTAGTGCATTAAAATCCAAAAATAATAAGTATAAATATTATATAATATAATGCCATCCATCCATCCATCTATCTTCTTCCGCTTATCCGAGGTCGGGTCGCGGGGGCAGCAGCCTAAGCAGGGAAGCCCAGACTTCCCTCTCCCCAGCCACTTCGTCCAGCTATTCCCGGGGGATCCCGAGGCGTTCCCAGGTCAGCCGGGAGACATAGTCTTCCCAACGTGTCCTGGGTCTTCCCCGTGGCCTCCTACAAGTTGTAGGTGTCTGACCAGATGCCCGAACCACCTCATCTGGCTCCTTTTGATGTGGAGGAGCAGCAGCTTTACTTTGAGCTTCTCACCCTATCTCTAAGGGAGAGCCCCACCACACGGCGGAGGAATCTCATTTGGGCCGCTTGTACCCGTGATCTTGTCCTTTTGGTCAAAACCCAGAGCTCATGACCATAGGTGAGGATGGGAACGTAGATCGACCGGTAAATTGAGAGCTTTGCCTTCCGGCTCAGCTCCGTCTTCACCACAACGGATCGATACAACGTCCGCATTGCTGAACACGCCGCACCGATCCGCCTGTCGATCTCACGATCCACTCTTCCCTCACTCGTGAACAAGACTCCGAGGTACTTAAACTCCTATAAATAAATAAATAATAGGAACATTTTTCCTTGTGGATCATTAAAGTTTGTCTACGTCTAAGTCCATCTGGCAATCTGATGGACGAGTCTGGGTTCGGAGGTTGCCAGGAGAACACTACATTTTGGACTGCATTGTGGAGGAGGAATTGTGGTGTGGGTTTGTTTTTCACGACTTGGGCTTGGCCCCCTTAGTTCCGGGATAACCAAAACATTTCGGACAATTCCATGCTCCCGACCTTGTGGGAACAGTTTGGAGCGGGCCCCTTCCTCTTCCAACATGACTGTGCACCAGTGCACAAAACAAGGTTCATAAAGACATGGATGACTAGAGTCTGGGGTGGATGAACTTGACTGGCCTGCACAGAGTCCTGACCTGAACCCGATAGAATACCTTTGGGATGAATTACAACGGAGACTGAGACTTCTCTACCATCATCAGTGTGTGTCCTCACCAATGCGCTTTTGGAAGAATGGTGGAAAATTCCTATGAACACACTCCACAACCTTGTGGACAGCCTTCCCAGAACATCACATTGAACCCTATGGGTTAAGAATGGGATGGCACTTCAAGTTCATATGTGAGTTAAGTGGCCAAATACTTTTGGCAATATAATGTTAGTGTGAAAGCAGTGTGTGTGTGTGTGTGTGTGTGTGTGTGTGTGTGTGTGTGTGTGTGTGTGGGTGTGTGGGGGCCTCAGTCAATGACTAAGTGATTCAATGTAGCTTTTAGGGTGAGTAGATCACATTGGAATCCACACTTCCTTTAGCTCCCCACTGAGTAGTTAACTTTTTGGAGGGAAAGTGAGCAGAGGAAATGAGATTAAAAAAAAACAACATCCATCCATCCATTCATCCTTTTTCTACCGCTTTTCTGCGATGGGTGTAACCCGCCTTCCGCCCGAATGCAGCTGGGATGAAAAACAAAACAACAAAATTAACTAGATGAAGCAACTTCTGAAGGAACTGCGTGTGAATGTATGTAAGAATAGTTTGAATGTTGAAGAGTTTGAATTTCCAGGAAAATGGGAATTTGGTTTGGAACTTGGGAAAGTGTTAGTTTGAATGTCCAGGATGAGTGGAATGCGGTGATATGGGAACGGTTTGAAACAGTTGAAAAATGTGGGAATTGTGCAACTTGGAAAAAGGTCCATTTATTTCAATGAGAACTTCCTGGTATTTTGGGGGATTTTGGGAAAAGCGGGATTTTTTTGGGAAAAGGATTAGGAGCATGAATGTCCTGAATGAGCTGAATTGTTGGAATTGGTGTTGGAATTGTTTAAATCGGGCAAGAAATGTTGAAGTAGTAAATGCTATTAGGGAATTTTGGGAAAATCTGGATTTTTTTTTAACTTGGAAAAAAGGTAGTTTGAATGTGTTGAAGGTGGAATGGTTTGAGTGGGTGTAAGAACGTGGGAATTGTGGAACTTTGAAGAATGTCCCATTCATTTCGATGGTATTTTCCATAAAATTAGGGGAGTGGGAATTTTTTTGAAAATGGTCCAAAAAAAAACCTTGAATGGTCTGAATGAGTTGAAATGGTTGGTGTTGGAATTTTTCAAATCAGTGGAGAAATGTTGAAGTAGTAACATGTTGAATTGAAAAATAGTATTACGGAATTCCTGGAATCCTGGGAAAACCAGGAATTTGTTTTTTCCAGAAAAAAGGGTGGAAATAGGGCTTAGGAAAAGCCTAAATACTGGAAAATACTGGATTTTTTTTACTTGGAAAAGGGGACATTTCAATTTTCAGAATGGTGGAATGTGTTGAATGGTTTGAATAGGTTGAAAAATGTGGAAATGGTGGATTTTTGAAAAATGGCCATTTCATTTTGAGTCGGAAAAATGTACTGGAAAAAATGGAATTCTGGGAAATCTGGGAATTTTTTCAATTTGAAAAAAAGGTACGGTATTTCCTCGAATTGCCGCAGGGTAAATAGTATGCGCCTGCCTTGCATTACTGCCGGGTCAAACTTGCTTCGCAAAATAATTAAAGAATGCTTAGTATTACCGCCTGGTCAAACTCGTGACAGCACGGGTGACACTTCCCCTTTCATAATTTTCAAAAGGGAGGAGGCTGATTTCAATAATTTGAAATCGTATAAAGGGAAGAAGATTAAGAACTATTCGGTAGGATTTAAGGTCCAAGCTATTGAATACCAGTACACTAAAAAGAACAGTAAGCAGCTATGTTCTATTAATATACCGGTGGAGAGGAGGAGCCGATGTTCAGACAGACCGACAGGGCACGGTGGAGATGGCGGTGAGGAGGCGGCGACGGTGAGCGAGCGGAGAGGAGGAGTGGAAGAGCGACCTGGACTGAGGTTTTATTGAAAAATAAACAAAGTCAAACTGCTCAAGCCATGTCCTTCCTTGGTGGTCCTGGGAACCCGCAAGATGACGGCTTGAGACCGTCACAATACCGTAGCTGCATGTGTCAAATATGAGTCATTAAATGACTCCCGCCTCCTGGTGGTAGATGGTGCTAGTGATCGTTGTTGCGACTACACAGCTGCAGAAGAAGTGACAATGAATGACGTGATATGTGCTGGGACGGATATGACGCGGGGGGTGCACGACGGACCTTTTAGGATGTAACACTACTATGATGGCTATATAAACAACCGGGCTGAAATTAAGCATGTTCCAGTCCTAAATACCCAGTGTATTATTTATACAATAACACTTCATGGTGGCAGCGGTGGGATAAAGAGATCACCCACGGAACAGAATGGGAGGGGGAGTTGTCCGAGGATAATTCTGTCGTCGCCCGCACTTGAGGAGCCGAGCTTACTGATAGCAGCGGTCTGATAGCAGTTTTCTAAACTGGACTTTCAATGGAAGCAGGGGGTAATAAAGGAAGATCTCCATCGAGACAGAGAGACTTTTAAAACTGAAGAAAGATAAGGAAGTCTTCTATAAACAAGTTATCGATACATTTGATCAGAAGGAGCTGGCATGGACTTCATTTATGAGTAAAGGTAAGACCATAATAACGTATTTTTATTATTAAATGTGCTTTTCATGATAATATCCTTACATCAAACTCAAATGTTTACTGCATGCCTTTGGTAAGTGCCGGAGTGAGAAGAGGTTTTAAAATAATTAGCGCATGCTTAACTTTACCGCATGTCGGCAGCAATTCAAGGAAATACGGTAGTTTGAATTTCCAGAATGGTGGAATGTTTTAAGGATAGAATCGTTTGAATAGGTTGAAAAATGTGGAAATGGTGAAAGTTTGAAAAACGGCCAATTCATTTTCAATGGGAAAAATGTACCGGAAAACCTGGATTTCTGGGAAATCTGGGGATTTTTTTAATATGGGAAAGGGAAGTTGGAATTTCCAGAATGGTGGGATGTGTTTAAGGTGGAAAGATATGAATAAATTGAAAAATGTGAAAATGGTGGAAGTTTGAAAAATGGCCAATTCATTTTGAATGAGAAAAATGTACCGGAAAACATGGAATTCCGGGAAATCTGGGAATTTTTTGAATTTGGAAAAAGGTAAGTTTGAATTTCCAGAATGGTGGGACGTGTTAAAGGTGGAATGATATGAATAGATTGAAAAATGTGGAAATGGTGGAAGTTTGAAAAACGACCAATTCATTTTCAATGGGAAAAATGTACCGGAAAACCTGGATTTCTGGGAAATCTGGGGATCCTTTTAATTTGGAAAAGGGGAAGTTGGAATTTCCAGAATGGTGGGATGTGTTAAAGGTGGAATGGTATGAATAGATTGAAAAATGTGAAAATGGTGGAAGTTTGAAAAACGGCCAATTCATTTTCAATGGGAAAAATGTACCGGAAAACCTGGATTTCTGGGAAATCTGGGTATTTTTTTAATCTGGAAAAATGGAAGTTTGAATTTCCAGAATGGTGGAATGTGTTAAAGGTGGAATGGTTTGAATAGGTTGAAAAAGGTGGAAATGGTGGAAGTTTGAAAAACGGCCAATTCATTTTGAGTGGGAAAAATGTCCTGGAAAACCAGGAATTCTGGGAAATCTGGGAATTTCGAAAAAGACTAGTTTAAATTTCCAGAATGGTGTAATGTGTTTAAGGTGGAATGGTTTGAATGGGTTGAAAAATGTGGGAATGGTGGAAGTTTGAAAAACAGCCAATTCATTTTGAGTGGGAAAAATGTCCCGGAAAAGTTGGAATTCTGGGAAATCTGGGAATTTCGAAAAAGACTAATTTGAATATCCAGAATGGTGGAATGTGTTTAAGGTGGAATGGTTTGAATGGGTTGAAAAATGTGGGAATGGTGGAAGTTTGAAAAACGGCCAATTCATTTTCAATGGTAAAAATGTCCCGGAAAACCCTGCATTCTGGGAAATCTGGGAGTTTTTGGAATTTGTCAATAGGCTGAACAGTTTGAAGTTGGAACGGATGAAAAATGTGGAAGGTAGAACGCACCAAAATCTGGAAAAAGAAGAAGTTTATCAAAAAGATACATTTTGGTGTAGAAAAGCATATTCCAGAAATTCCACTAATTGTGTGAATGCTCCAAAACATTCACACAATTAGTGGAATTTCTGAAAAAACAACAACACCCAGCCATGTAATTAGACTAAAAAAGGACATGTGTGATTGCCGTGTAATTAGAAACAAGCGCGTGAAGCATTGATGATAGAAAGTGGGTGAAAGGTTGACAAGTTTGGGCATGTACAAGTTACAAAGACACGTGTCATCATCATTCCACACCCTTGAGTCATGTGGCGCGCACCTTCGCCACACATTGCCATATGATACGCTGAGTACTAACAACTTCCTGTACACATGATTGCGAGACGCCAAACAGCACACCCGACTGTGCCACGGATCAAAGAAGGAGAAGGTCAGGTCAGGTACACCCGCTGTGCCCTCGGGGCTTCCTGTTTCTGCAGCCACATGACAGTCGGCACTTTCTACTGTGACAGGATGAGTAAGTCGTGCCATTGTCGGCCGTCTTCCCGAGTGTTGGCTGTAACGCGAGACGCCGGCTCCACAGTCAGTCGCCATTGCCGGGAACTCTGTCCCCCGGGGTCCTGCAATGTCAGCAGCAGCTGTTGTGACAATACACCCCGTTTTACACCTTGGCGCACTTTTTTTTTTTTTTTTTGCCAGGGTGTAATAAATAAGTGAATTATTCAAAAAGTGCAGCTTTGTGGCGACACGCTGACTCATCTCCACGGGCGTTGATGTGGTTTGCCGGGAGAAAGCGAGGCTCAGCATGATCACCGCGTTGCGCCGCCGCACACCCGGCGCAACCGTGAAATGATCATTGAGTTTGGGTAAGGCAAAATAAATAGTTAGTCAGTGAGTTGTAACCACTGAATTCCAACATAGCAAACACAGGCTGGTTTTGTTTACAGGCATTAATGTCACAATGTTTATTTATTTGCATACTTCATCAGGTAAGTACAAACCCCGTTTCCATATGAGTTGGGAAATTGTGTTAGATGTAAATATAAACAGAATACAATGATTTGCAAATCCTTTTCAACCCATATTCAGTTGAATGCACTACAGAGACAAGATATTTGATGTCCAAACTCATAAACATATATTTTTTTGCAAATAATACTTAACTTAGAATTTCATGGCTGCAACATGTGCCAAAGTAGTTGGGAAAGGGCATGTTCACCACTGTGTCTCATCACCTTTTCTTTTAACAACACTCAATAAACATTTGGGAACTGAGGAAACTAATTGTTGAAGCTTTGAAAGTGGAGTTATTTTCCATTCTTGTTTTATGTCAAGCAGGGGTGTCAAACTCAAATACAGAGTGGGCCAAATTTTAAAACTGAACAAAGCCGCGGGCCAAAGTTGAACAAATTAACCTCTAATAGGGGCGCAAATGAGTTTTGCTTTGAATATTGAGTAAGCAAGGCTTATATAACTTTATAGTGACATGCAAAATCCAGTTTCAAATAATAATAATAAAAAAATATCAGTGGCATATCAAATACAATTTTAATAAAAATGGAATGCCTCTTTTCTATTTGCAGCGATCTGGGGTAAACATCAACATGTTTTTTTTTTTCCATAGGCTAATAATGAATTTGAAAATAAAATAATAATAATGAATGAATCAAACACTGAAGCCTTGAAGTAGCAAGAGAATGTGCATGGATAAAAAGTTCATTACTGCTCAGTTTCCTACACTAATTTGCCATAACACATAATAGTGCAAGATCAACTTTCAAAAAACAAACAAAAAATCATCAATGGTATATTAAATACAATTTGTTCTCCCGAAATGTGTTTGTCATTCTTGTTTGGTGTGGGTGCACAGTGTGGCGCATATTTGTAACAGTGTTAAAGTTGTTTTTATACGGCCACCCTCAGTGTGACCTTTATGGCTGTTGACTAAGTATGCATTGCAATCACTTGTGTGTGTGTAAAAGCTGCAAATATTAATGTGACTGGGTTCGGCACGCTGTTTGTACAGAGGAAAAGCAAACGTGATGACAGGTTTTAGAAAACGCTAAAGGGAGTGCCTTAAAGGCACGCCCCCAATATTGTTGTCCGGGTGGAATTTGGTAGAAATTTGGGAGAATGGTTGATTTTCGGGAGGGGCACTGAACTTTGGGAGTCTCCCGGGAAAATTGGGAGGGTTGGCAAGTATGAGTATTAGCGATGAATGCGGTGTTACAGCGGCACCGTCGCTGTATGATATCGGCGGGCCAGCTCTAATGTTAAATTGATATTGCCTCAAGGGACAAATAAAATCATACGGCGGGCCAAAGTTTGACACCCATGATGTAGAGCGTCAGTCGTTCAACAGTCCGGGGTCTCCGCTGTCGTATTTTACGCTTCATAATGCGCCACACATTTTCGATGAGAGACAGGTCTGGACTGCAGGCGGGCCAGGAAAGTACCCGCACTGTTTTTTTTTACAAAGCCACGCTGTTGTAACACATGCTGAATGTGGTTTGGCATTGTCTTGGTGAAATAAGCAGGGGCGTCTATGAAAAAGACGCCGCTTAGATGGCAGCTTATGTTGTTCCAAAACCTGTATGTATCTTTCAGCATTAATGGTGCCTTCACAGATGTGTAAGTTACCCATGCCTTGGGCACTAATGCACCCCCATACCATCACAGATGCTGGGTTTTGAACTTTGCGTCGATAACAGTCTGGATGGTTCGCTTCCCCTTTAGTCCAGATGACACGATGTCGAATATTTCCAAAAACAATTTAAAATGTAGACTCGTCAGACCACAGAACACTTTTCCACTTTGCATCAGTCCATCTTAGATGATCTCGGGCAGAGAGAAGCCGGCGGCGTTTCTGGATGTTGTTGATAAATGGCTTTCGCTTTGCATAGTAGAGCTATAACTTGCACTTACATATGTAGCGACGAACTGTTTATACCAAAATGGATACATGGATGATACAGCAGAGGATTGGGAGAATTTCTTGTGGTCAGATGAAACCAAAATAGAACTTTTTGGTATAAACTCAACTCGTCGTGTTTGGAGGAAGAAGAATACTGAGTTGCATCCCAAGAAAACCAAACCTACTGTGGAGCATGGGGGTGGAAACATCAGGCTTTGGGGCTGTTTTTCTGCTAAGGGGACAGGACGATTGATCCGTGTTAAGGAAAGAATGAATGGGGCCATGTATCGTGAGATTTTAAGCCAAAACCTCCTTCCATCAGTGAGAGCT
>NC_084615.1:17422756-17555256 GCF_033978795.1 Nerophis ophidion
TAATGGACACTGAGGTGTATACCTGCTAAATTAGCTCAAAACAAATCCCCCATGCTAATTCCACCATGTTAAAATGCTAACTGTAACATGCGTATAAAAACATATTAGTCTGTGGCGTGTACCTGACAAAAATGTTCAAAATGTTCACCTGCTAACGTTAGCAAGTACAAAATATGACAGTGGTCAATACCTACAACATTTTCTACATAGAAGCTAGCATACTCGTGTTAGCATGCTAACAGATAGCATTTGTCAAGTAACAAAATATGACTGAAGTCTATACCTACAAAATTATCTACATAGAAGCTAGCATACTCACGTTAGCATTCGCCAAGTAACAACATTTTTGACACTAAAGGTGTTTGTATACCTGAAAAAATTACAGTATACACATATACTGTATACATATATATATATACATATATATATATATATATATATATATATGTGTATATATATATATATTGTATATATATATATACATACACGTGTGTGTATATATGTATTTATGTATATATATATGTATATGTATATATGTATATATATATATATATGTATATACATATGTATATGTATATATGTATGTATGTATATATATATGTATATATATATATATATGTATATGTATATGTATATATATAGATATATATATATATATCTATATATATATAAATACACATCTATATACATATATACATACATATATACACGTGTATGGATATATATACTGTATACAGACATACATACCAGTGAGTGTATGTATACACATATATATATATATATATATATATATGTATATACACACACACACACACACACACATATATACACATATACATACATATATACATGTCCATTTAGAGAAAATGCTGTAAAAAAACAGTAAATTTCAAAATTTGATTGTGAAATCAATTTAATTTTGGCACCTGAGCTGCCATTTTTTTTTTTATTATTATAACTTTTATTACGGCAAATAAACAACTGTTTGGATATTAGTAACAGATTTTGGGGTGTATTACTGTAAATGCCAAAACGGCACCACAGTTTATTACAGTAAAAAAAAGTACTGTTTTTTTCATTTAGAGAAAATGCTGTAAAAAAAAAACACGGTAAATTGCACAGTTTGAGAATGAAATCTATTGCTACTTTTACATCGCACAATTTGATGAATAACTTGCTTTGAAATCATTAATATTTGTATTTATTTCTACTCAAAAAATGGTTTGAATGTTTGATAGTATATTTTTGCAATATTTAACTCAACACCATTTGCGGTTACATGGAGTAAATATATTTTTTCTCCCAAAATAGAAAGAAGGAATAGGTTTTGTAAGACACGTTACACTACTTTGATACATATTATTTCCAAGCTTTCGAGGGCCACATAAAACGAAGTGGCGGGCTACATCTGGCCCCCGGGCCTTGAGTTTGACACCTGTGCAGTAAAGAGTGTGCATGGACACTTGGACTTCACACATAGGGGTGAAAATACAAAAAAACCCGAACTATTTGAGAAATCTGACTAAGTTAGTGGATGGAAACGTAGTGGCCTCTCCTTTTTAACAACACTCAGTAAAGGTTTGGGAACTGAGGAGACACATTTTTGAAGTGGAATTCTTTCCCATTCTTGCTTGATGTAAAGCTTAAGTTGTTCAACAGTCTCCCTTCTCATATTTTAGCCTTCACACATTTTCAATGTCTGGACTACAGGCACGCCAGTCTAGTACCCGCACTCTTTTACTATGAAGTTACAACACGTGGTTTGGCATTGTCTTGCTGAAATAAACAGGGGCGTCCATGATAACGTTGCTTGGATGGCAACATATGTTGGTCCAAAACCTGTATGTACCTTTCAGCATTAATGGTGCCTTCACAGATGTGTAAGTTACCCATGTCTTGGGCAGTCCGGATAGTTCTTTTCCTCTTTGTTCACGACGTCCACAGTTTCAAAAACAATATTAAATGTGGACTTCTCAGAACCACAGAACACTTTTCCACTTTGCATCAGTCCATCCGGCGGCGTTTCTGGGTGTTGTTGATCAATGGCTTTGCATAGTATAGTTTCAACTTGCACTTATAGATGTCGCGACCAACCGTAGTTACTGACGGTGGTTTTCTGAAGTGCTCCTGAGCCCATGTGGGGATATCCTTTACACACCGATGTCGCTTTTTGATGCAGTGGGAGGGATCGAAGGTCACGGGCATTCAATGTTGGTTTTCAGCCTTGCGGCCTGGGGGAGGGAGGGGTGAGGGGGGTTGCCCGCCCACCCACATATGCGGTCCCACTGGGGTGAGTTATTCCTTGCCCTTATGTGGGCTCTACCAAGGATGTCGTTGTGGTTTGTGCAGCCCTTTGAGACACTTGTGATTTAGGGCTATATAAATAAACATTGATTGATTGAAGTAGCTCTTGGTTTCAAAAAGGTCGGTGACCCCTGTTCTACGTTTTTGTGCCACTTTAGGGGTGTATTCTTCCAGAAAAAGTTGGTTCTAAATGCAAAAGTTCCACCGTATTGGTCCCAATCAGGCCTTCATTCTGTTCCTTGTTTTTGTCCTGGCTTTTAGGAGACCGACGAGCTGGAGGAGGAAAAGTCCCAGTTGCAAAAGGAGATCGCCGACTTACAAAAGCAGAAAGAAAAGCTGGAGCTGGTCCTCGAGGCCCACCGACCCATCTGCAAGATCGAGGACTCCGACTCGGATTCGGAACCCGGCTCGTCGCTCTCGTCCTTGGCGGGCATCAAAATGGAGCCCGAGGACTACAGCGGCAGACCGGGGCCTTCGCGAAAACGAGTGGTGAAGTCGGAGAAGCCCAAGCCAAAGATCACCATCCCGACCAAGCCTGCGACCTCGTCGTGTTCGGCCCCCGCCTACAGCCAGGAGTCCGAGTCCCTGCACACGCCCGTCCTGGCCTCCACGCCCTCCCTCACCCCCTTCACGGCCAGTATGATCTTCACCTACCCGCCGGCCGCGGGCGCCGCCGCCGCCGCCGCCACCGCGCTCCAGTGCAACTTCCCCGCTTCCCAAGCCCCGGAGCCTTGCGGGGTGGCGCACCGCCGCAGCAGCAGCAGCGGCGACCAATCAGATCACTCCCTGCACTCGCCGACCATCCTCACGCTGTGACCGAGCGACAGGAAGCTAGCGCACTTACGTCGCCATGGAAACGATTGTAACCACCATTTCATTTCATCTTTTTTTTTTTTTGGGGGGGGAAAAAGCAAACCGTATTTCCTTGAATTGCCGCCGGGGCGCTCATTAATTTAAAACATCTTCTCACTCCGGCGCTTACCAAAGGCATGCTGTAAAAATTTGAGTGTGATGTAAGGATACCATCATGAAAAGCACATTTAATAAAAAAAAGACGTTATTATGGCCTTACCTTTACTTATAAATGAAGTCAATGTGCAGCTCCTTCAGATCAAAAGCATCGATAACTTGTTCATATAAGTCTTCCTTATCTTTTTTCAGTTTTAAAAGTCTCAATGGAGATCTTCCTTTATTACCTCCTGCTTTGATTGAAAGTCCAGTTTAGAAAACTGCTATCAGATCGCTGCTTTCAGTTAACTCGGCTCCTCAAGAGCGGGCGATGACAGAATTATCCTCGGACAACTCCCCCTCCCGTTCTGCTCCGTGGGTGATCTCTTTATCCCACCGCTGCCACCATGAAGTGTTATTGTATAAATAATACACTGGGTATTTAGGACTGGAACATGCTTTATTTCAGCCCAGTTGCTTACATAGCCAGCATAGGAGTGTTACATCGTAAAAGGTCGGTCGTGCACCCCCCGCATCATATCCGTCCCATCACATGTCACGTCACTCATTGTCACTTCTTCTCCAGCCGAGTAGTCGCAAGAAGGATCACCAGCGCCCTCTACCACCAGGAGGCGGGAGTCATTTAATGACTCGTATTTGACACACGCAGCTACGGTATATGAATAAAACATAGCTGCTTACTGTTCTTTTTAGCATATTCAATAGCTTGGACCTTAAATCCTACTGAATAGCTCTTAATCTTCTTCCCTTTATGCAATTTCAAATGACCGGTATTGATATCAGCCTCCTCCGTTTTGAAAATGATGACAGGGGAAGTGTCACTCGTGACGTGACGTGTTTGACCCGGCGGAAATACTAAGCATGCGCTAAATATTTTGGGAAGCGAGTTCGACCCTGCATTAATTCAAGGAAATACGGTAATCGTGACACAACTTCATAGAGATTTTATACCATGGATGTTTTTTATACCTCTCCTTTGCAAGGGCTGGGAGTAATTACAAAATAAATGTACCATTTGTAATTAACGACACAATGTTACATGACATGATATACGAGGGAAATTTTTACTATTATTATTATTATTATTATTATTACCTATTTGACAGATTTTAATGTTGCCTTAACAATGTATTGACCACTAAGGCTGGGCCGTAGGAGTTAATAGAGAGTCGATATTTATTTTTGAGAGTGTGATATATTTTTGATAACATTCTCTGGAGGGTGACATTAATGGGGGGGGGGGGTTAGGGGGCAGTGCCTTACTTTGCATCTTTTTATCCGTGCTGTTTCAGAGACAATAAAAGAACAGTTCAAAATGTCGTGTGCATTTTTTAATTGCCGTCCAAACATGTTGTACAAAAGCAGTGAAAAAAGGTAAATGAAAATGATTTGCAAATACTTACAGTGGGGCAAAAAAGTATTTCGTCAGCCAGCGATTGTGCAAGTTCTCCCACTTAAAATGATGACAGAAGTCTGTAATTTTCCTCATAGGTACACTTCAACTGTGAGAGACAGAATGTGAGAAAAAACAAATGCAGGAATTCACATTGTAGGAATTTTAAATAATTTTAAAGAAAAACAGCCCCAAAGCATGATGTTTCCACCCCCATGCTTCCCAGTAGGTGTGGTGTTCTTGGGATGCAACTCAGTATTCTTCTTCCTCCAAACACGACGAGTTGAGTTTATACCAAAAAGTTCTATTTTTGTTTAATCTGACCAGATGACATTCTCCCAATCCTCTGCTGTATCGTCCTTGTATCCATTTTGGTATAAACTCAACTCGTCGTGTTTGGAGGAAGAAGAATACTGAGTTGCATCCCAAGAACACCACGCCTACTGTGAAGCATGGGGGTGGAAACATCATGCTTTGGGGCTGTGTTTCTGCTAAGGGGACAGGACGATTGATCCGTGTTAAGGAAAGAATGAATGGGGCCATGTATCGTGAGATTTTGAGCCAAAACCTTCCATCAGTGAGAGCTTTGAATGGTTGACCAAATACTTATTTTCCATATAAATTCTTTAAAATTCCTACAATGTGAATTCCTGGATTTTCTTTTCACATTCTGTCTCTCACAGTTGAAGTGTACCTTTGATGAAAATTACAGACCTCTGTCATCATTTTAAGTGGGAGAACTTGCACAATCGGTGGCTGACTAAATACTTTTTTGCCCTACTGTATATTCAATTGAAAAGACTTCAAAGACAAGATATTTCATGTTCAAACTGGAAAACCTTTGTTATTTTTTTGTAAATATTAGCTCATTTGGAATTTGATGCCTGCAACATGCTTCCAAAAAACTGGCACAAGTGGCAAAAAAGACTGAGAAAGTTGAGGGATGCTCATCAAATACTCACACAGGTCCATCCATCAATTTTCTTCCGCTTATCCAAGTTGAGGTCGCGGGGGCAGCAGCCTAAGCAGAGAAGCCCAGACTTCCCTCTCCCTAGCCACTTCGTCCAGCTCCTCCAGGGGGATCTTTAGGCGTTCCCAGGCCAGCCGAGAGACATAGTCTTCCCAACGTGTCCTGGGTCTTCCCCGTGGCCTCCTAGCGGTCGGACGTGCCCGAAACACCTCCCTACGGAGGCGTTCGGGTGGCATCCTGAGCAGATGCTCGAACCACCTTGTCAGGTTCACACACTGATGACATCTATTAAACATAACAAAAGGCAAGGAATCAAACAGACATAATTCAATTTAGACTCAGATCTGAGGAGAGACATGGCCACTGTACTATTTGTACAGTTCAGCACCACGCTTGGACGAAAAAGATTTAAGTCTACGACTCTACGTTATAAAAGCAGCTTCCATGAAATACTCACTCATTCACAAACAAGGATGGGGCGAGGGTCACCACTTTGTCGACAAATGCCTGAGCAAATTGTTAAAGAACAACATTTCTCAACCAACTATTGCAAGGAATTTAGGGATTACACCATCTACGCTTTATAATATCATCAAAAGGTTCAGAGAATCTGGAGAAATCACGGCACATAAGCCATGATATTACGGACCTTGGATCCCTAAGGCTGTACTGCATCAAAAAAACGACATCAGTGTGTAAAGGATATCACCACATGGGCTCAGGAATACTTCAGAAAACCACTGTCGGTAACTACAGTTGGTCGCTACATCAGTAAGTGCAAGTTAAAACTCTACTATACAAAGCCACAGCCATTTATCAACAACACCCAGAAATTCTTCGCTGGGCCCGAGCTCATCTAAAATGGACTAATGCAAAGTGGAAAATTGTTCTGTAGTCTGACGAGTCCACATTTAAAATTGCTTTTTGGAAACTGTGGATGTTGTGGCTCACGGACCAAAGAGGAAAAGAACCATGCGGATTGTTCTGGGCGCAAAGTTGAAAAGCCAGCATCTGTGATGGTATGGGGGTGTATTATTATTTGTTTATTATTATATACAATTTTACACAAGTGTCAAGTGCTCACACAACAGTCAAATATAACCTTGATAAGTAGATTTCAAACAGTTGTATTGGCTTTTTTTAGTAAGCTCAAATGGGAACACACCATTTAATGCTCATGAACCGTGTCTTATTGTGTGTCTCTACTTTATTCACTTTTTACACACACACTAACTGCACTTGTCCAAAATGCACACAAACTTCAAAGGGAACTTTAAGCATTTTAAATATTAAATAAATTCGATCAATACTGCCTATATGAGAGGCTTGATTTATGATGTAGGATAAACTTACAGGGAGCAGGGAAGCGAGGAAGCAGCAGATCACTCAATGTAAATATAGTAATAAATAGTCTGTCTGGGTTGGCACTTATGATAACAATATTACTAATACTTGGTATTAGTAATATTCAAGTCACCAAATGTAAATGGAGTATTGTTGGCCGTTTTTGAATGGTTATTTAGTGGATTTTTTTGGGCGTAATAGTATCAGTAATAAGCTGACTTTTATTTATTTAATATTTAAACTGCATTAAAAAATAAATCCATCCATTGTCATGCCTTTCATGATTGTTAATGATAGGCAAAAAAAAGAAGAAAAAAAAGTGCAGTTCTCCTTTAAAAAGGTAATCTATTTTGGTTTGCAGACTATTTCTAGTCTTGCACCCATCACTGCTTATCATGCTTTCCCTCCCTCCCCTCGCCTTTTTAGTCGGGGCATCAACAACATTAAAGGCCTACTGAAACCCACTACTATCGACCATGCAGTCTGATAGTTTATATCAATCAATCAATCAATGTTTACTTATATAGCCCTAAATCACTAGTGTCTCAAAGGGCTGCACAAACCACTACAACATCCTCGGTAGGCCCACATAAGGGCAAGGAAAACTCACACCCAGTGGGACGTCGGTGACAATGATGACTATGAGAACCTTGGAGAGGAGGAAAGTAATATCAATGATGAAATATTAACATTGCAACACATGCCAATATGGCCGGGTTAGTTTACTAAATTGCAATTTTAGATTTCGCGCAAATTATCCTGCTGAAAACGTCGCGTGACGTCACGCATTGTAGAGGACATTTTGTTCCAGCACCGTTCCCAGCTATAAATCGTCTCTTTACATCGCATAATTCCACAGTATTATGGACATCTGTGTTGCTGAATCTTCTGCAATTTGTTCAATGAATAATGGAGACGTCAAAGAAGAAAGCTGTAGGTGGGAAGTGGTGTATTGCGGCCGCCTTTAGCAACACAAACACAGCCGGTGTTTCAGTGTTTACACTCCCGAAAGATGACGGTGAAGCTTTACTATGAAATAGAGCGGTCAAGCGAACACGGTTGGATTGGACCACACACACAAAGTACAGTGTATTATGCAGCGATCATTTCGAAAGATCGTGTTTTGAAGAGGGTCCCTTGCGATGACTAGTCCGTAATTTTTGGCCCTAACCTTAGCCAATTAACCTTAGCCCCTGGTCTGGTGAGGGTCCACATTGAAAAGTACATTGATGGAGGTCTTGGAGGTTGTGCTTACCGACCGGGAAGCAATTTTATTTATCAAGCCTGGTTAGAGTGTCCGCCCTGAGATCAGTAGGGTCATCTGCGGTCCCCCTCTAAGGTTTCTCACGGTAAGTTTTTCCTTACCCTGATGTGGGATCTGAGGATGTCTTTGTGACTTGTGCAGCCCTTTGAGATAATTGTGATTTAGGGCTACATAAATAAACTTTGATTGATTAATTGTGACTCACCAATCATCTGTGGATGTTCTCTGTACATATGGATGTTCTCTTTCATCCAGGTCTTGTTTTTTCTCCATTTCTTTATATTTTTGGCCTAGATTCACAGTCCATTTTCTCTCCTTGTAGCTTTGATGAAAGCTACCTGGCTACATGGCTCTAAAAGTAGCTGAGCTACAGGAAAAGCTACTTGTTAAAAAAGTAGCTAAACTACTGGAAAATTTAAATAAACTTCTTATCTTAGTTACATGTAGCTTGCTACTGCCTATCACTGTGCTATGGTTAAAATCCTCCACGCAACACCTCCCCTCCAGACAGGCTAACCTCCTTTTCAACCTCCGAGGACAAAGTGCCAAACCGTGGGAGACCGGGCTTTCTGCTCTGCCGCGCCCTGTCTTTGGAACACTCTCCCTGACCACCTGAGGGCACCACAGACTGTGAATGCTTTTTTTTTTCTTTTAAAGGCTTTTGATAGATGTCTGCGTGCCAATTGTAGTTTATATATTATTTTACACACTGGGAGCAGCTTTTTGTTGATCTAGCTTCGTTTTTTTTAAATGCACCGTAGCACTTTGAGATTGTTTGTTCAATGTAAAGCGCTTTTACAAATAAAATCTATTATTAATATTATTACTTACATGATTTTAGTCTTTCGAAGCTCCTCTTGGACCACCAATTTTTGACCTGGGTGTTTTGTCCAATCCTAGTTACGGCCCCTTGCGCTCAGGTCTGTAGGTAACTTTAAGACGTGTAGCGAAGCAGGGCTGCATTTCCAAGAAGCGGATGCACGGAGACGGTATCAGCAGGTTTCTACTCACCGAGGGCAACCCGCCTGCTAAAAAGTGGCTTAGCAAGTGAGCCAGAACACTCTCCCTGACCACCTGAGGGCACCAGAGACTGTGAATGCTTTTTAAAAAAGGCTTTTGATAGATTTATGTGTGCTAATTCTAATTTTTATTTTATTTTACAAGCTGGGGCAGCTTTTTGTTGAGCTAGATTTGTGTTTTTTTTATGCACTGTAGCACTTTGAGATGGTTTGTTCAATGTAAAGTGCTTTTACAAATAAAATCTATTATTAATATTATTATTTACATGATTCTAGTCTTTCAAAGCTCCTCTTGGATCACCAATTTTTGTCCAATCCTAGTTACGGACCCTTGCGCTCACGTCTGTAGGTAACTTTAAGACGAGTAGCGAAGCAAGGCTGCATTTCCAAGAAGCGGATGCACGGAGACGGTATCAGGAGGTTTCTACTCACCGAGGGCAACGGGTTGCTCTGCTAAAAAGTGGGTTAGCGAGCGAGACAGATTGAGAGCTGGAGGGGAGAGCGTTCACGATGCCGTCACAGGAAGTGTGTCGCAGCAAAAATTAAAAAAATTAAAGCTGCAAGCAGCGATGGACCGTACCGACTTTTGCTGGTGTTTCCTGCCTTTACCAATTCAACATATCTTTACCTGCACATTACCTACCTTTCCTGCATCCTGGGGTCACACTGGTGCTTCTTTCTTTCACCCATACATGCTGGTGCTTCCTGCCATCACCCAGACAACATATCTTTACCTGCACATCACCTACCTTCTCTGTATCCTGGAGTCAAACTGGTGCCTCCTTTTTTCACCCAGTCAACATATTTTTACCCGCACAGTACCTACCTTCTCTGCATTGTGTAGTCACGCTGGTGCTCCCTGCTTTTAAGCGGCCATCTTGAGACGGCAGCAGCGCAGCGGTTCTTTGAAGGCTCGTAAAATCTAAACCGGAGCAGTTAGAAAAACTCTTTCCGGAACTTTTAAACAGAAGGGTTCAATCTCTTTCCTGTGCTAGTTTGAACTCGATACAACAAACGCGCACAGAGGAGATAATGTTTGAAAAAAGGTGACAGGTTTTTACAAAACTTTTGTTTTGAAGGGGTAGTTGCCAACTTCCTGTTGATTTTTGCTGAAGGATGTAAATGAATGAAATGTAGGTCAAAGTGAGACCTACATGGAGATTTTTGTTTCACGTCTCTCCGACATTCCTAAAAAGTTAAAGTTAACGTACCAATGATTGTCACACACACACTAGGTGTGGCGAAATTATTCTCTGCATTTGACTCATCACCCTTGTTCACCCCCTGAGAAGTCAGGGGAGCAGTGGGCAGCAGCAGTGCCACGCCCGGGAATCATTTTTGGTTATTTAACCCCCAATTCCAACCCTTAATGCTGAGTGCCAAGCAGGGAGGTAATGGGTCCCATTTTTATAGTCTTTGGTATGACTACCAGAAGTTACAAGCAGTTTTGTCTGTGTTTTATTCCTAGGGGGCGCTAGAGCGCAATATTGAGTCTTGGGGTTTGTTTGTTTTTAGTACATCGCAATTTTCACCAGTCCTGATGTGTGTGTCCAGTTTGGTGAGTTTTGAAGCTTTTTAAGGGGTTCAAATTACAGCTCAAAGAGGCAAAAATGACATTTTTTAGGAAACTTTTGTTTTGAAGGGGTTTTTGACAACTTCCTGTTGATTTTTGCTGAAGGATGTAAGTGAATGAAATGTAGGTCTAAGTGAGACCTACATAGAGGTTTTTGTTTCATGTCTCTCCGACATTCCTAAAAAGTTAAAGTTAAAGTACCATTGATTGTCACACACACACTAGGTGTGGCGAAATTATTCTCTGCATTTGACCCATCACCCTTGATCACCCCCTGGGAGGTGAGGGGAGCAGTGGGCAGCAGCGGTGTCGCGCCCAGGAATCATTTTTGGTTATTTAACCCCCAATTCCAACCCTTAATGCTGAGTGCCAAGCAGGGAGGTAATGGGTCCCATTTTTATAGTCTTTGGTATGACTACCAGAAGTTACAAGCAGTTTTGTCTGTGTTTTATTTCTAGGGGGCGCTAGAGCGCAATTTTTGAGTTTTGGAGTTTGTTTGTTTTATTACATCCCAATTTTCACCAGTCCTGATGTGTGTCCAGTTTGGTGAGTTTTGAAGCTTTTTAAGGGGGTCAAATTACAGCTCAAAGAGGCAAAAATTACATTTTTTTAGGAAACTTTTGTTATGAAGGGGTTTTTGCCAACTTTCTGTTGATTTTTACTGAAGGATGTAAGTGAATGAAATGTAGGTCTAAGTGAGACCTACATAGAGGTTTTTGTTTCATGTCTCTCCGACATTCCTAAAAAGTTAAAGTTAAAGTACCATTGATTGTCACACACACACTAGGTGTGGTGAAATTATTCTCTGCATTTGACCCATCACCCTTGATCACCCCCTGGGAGGTGATGGGAGCAGTGGGCAGCAGCGGTGCCGCGCCCGGGAATCATTTTTGGTTATTTAACCCCCAATTCCAACCCTTAATGCTGAGTGCCAAGCAGGGAGGTAATGGGTCCCATTTTTATAGTCTTTGGTATGACTACCAGAAGTTACAAGCAGTTTTGTCTGTGTTTTATTTCTAGGGGGCGCTAGAGCGCAATTTTTGAGTTTTGGAGTTTGTTTGTTTTATTACATCCCAATTTTCACCAGTCCTGATGTGTGTCCAGTTTGGTGAGTTTTGAAGCTTTTTAAGGGGGTCAAATTACAGCCCAAAGAGGCAAAAATTACATTTTTTTTAGGAAACTTTTGTTATGAAGGGGTTTTTGCCAACTTTCTGTTGATTTTTACTGAAGGATGTAAGTGAATGAAATGTAGGTCTAAGTCAGACGTACATAGAGGTGTTTGTTTCATGCCTCTACGACATTCCTAACAGACGTTACAAGCGGTTTTGTCTGTGTTTTTTCCTAGGGGGCGCTAGAGCGCAATTTGGAGTTTGGTTATTTTGATTAGATGGCAATTTTCGTCAGTGCTGATGTGTGTGTCAAATCTGGTGAGGGTCAAATTACAGCTCAAAGAGGCGGCGGTGTAATAATAATAATAATAAAACCTTAGAAATACAATAGGGTCCTCTGTCCCTAAGGGACATTCGGTCCCTAAAAAAAAAATCTATGTTTCCCACCAAGAAGTGTGTCATCGCACTGTTGTGTTTATTCACACACTACAGCCTGCTAGATCCTCTCCTGATGTCAACTCAAAGGTTACTTCTTAATGCCAGTCCTTACATAGAAACCAAGTAGGGTCAAAGGTCAAACCATCCTTAATGTTACAGCTTAAATACAAAGCATACAGTGAAGAAAAACAACCTGGGCTGCGTTCACACTCCTGGTTCTGCACCCCAACATTTTATTTGTTTATTTTTTTTAAACTACACGGTGCACATGTTGGTGCGGTTCACTACGCTGGTTTATTTCTGTCCTGGGACCAAAGGCTGCGCGACTGAACGTAGGTCTAGTGGTAAAAAAAATGCATTTTTTGTTTCATTTTAACAAAAAATTCTTAGCGTTCATTAAATATATGTTTACTATTGCAATTTAGTCCTTAAATAAATGCTAAATGGGTTATACTTGTATAGCGCTTTTCTACCTTCAAGGTACTCAAAGCACTTTGACACTATTTCCACACTGATGGCCCTAACCATGACCCATCAGGAGCAAGGGTGAAGTGTCTTTCCCAAGGACATAACAGATATGACCAGATTGGTTGAAGGTGGGGATCAAACCAGGAAATCTCAGGTTGCTGGCACGGCCACTCACCTAACCGCACCACGCCGTCCCCGGGAGCGTATCTAGTCAATACTACTATGATTACATCGATATTTTTTTAGCATCACACACCTGAAACAGTTATCAATACTAGTTATTACTTATCCATTCATTTAATCCATCTATATCAGTAGTCCACAACTTGGGGGGGATTCTTTTTTTTTTTTGTCATGAAAAAGGGAGTTTTTTTGGGGTTAGTGCACTAATTGTAAGTGTATCCTGTGTTTTTTTATGTTGATTTAATGAAAAAATAAAAAATGAATAAAAAATTATTCTGCGGCCCGGTACCAATCGAGCCCGGTGGTTGGGGACCAGTGATCTATATCAGTGGTCCCCAACCACCGGGCCGCAGCCCGGTAGCGGGCCGCGGCCCGATTGGTACCGGGCCGCAGAATAATTTTTTTATAAAAAATGTTTTTTTTTTCCCATTAAATCAACATAAAAAACCAAATATACACTTTCAATTAGTGTAAAAACCACAAAACCTCCCTTTTTCATGACAAAAACGTCCCTTTTTTATGACAAAGAAAAAAAAAAAAGAAAAAAAAGGACACCCCCCCCCCCGGGCCGCGGGACAAATTATTAAGCGTTGACTGGTCGCAGATACAAAAAGGTTGGGGACCAGTGATCTATATGACCCTCCCTAGTGTGCCCCTGATTGGCTCGCCAGTGTCTGACCATGTCTGTGACCCAGACCGCTCTGGCTGCAGTGCCCTCTGCTGGTTGTTCAAGGGAGTGTGTAACCCCGTGTGCAAACTCGGTCACATTTAAATAAAATAGTGAACATACCAGACTGTTTGTCTTTTAGTAGTAAGTAAACAAACAAAGACTCGTAATCAGTCTGCTGACGTATGCAGTAAAATATTGTCATTTATCTACCTATTATTTTGTACACAAGCTGTAAATATTGATTATTAATCTACTTGTTCATCTACTGTTATTATCTGCTTATTTTCCTTTTTCGACACTTCTGTTAAAATGTAATAATCACTTATTCTTCTCTTTTTTGATACTTTACATTAGTTTTGGATGATACCACACATTTAGGTATCGATGCGATACCAAGTAGTTACAGGATCATACATTGGTCACATTCAAAGTCCTCAAAGTACCTCCTCTGTACTTTTTAGAGGGGGTATAGTACCGAATATAGGGCTTCACGGTGGCAGAGGGGTTAGTGCGTCTGCCTCACAATACGAAGCTCCTGCAGTCCTGGGTTCAAATCCAGGCTCGGGATCTTTCTGTGTGGACTTTGCATGTTCTCCCCGTGAATGCGTGGGTTCCCTCCGGGTACTCCGGCTTCCTCCCACTTCCAAAGACATGCACCTGGGGATAGGTTGATTGGCAACACTAAATTGGCCCTAGTGTGTGAATGTGAGTGTGAATGTTGTCTGTCTATCTGTGTTGGCCCTGCGATGAGGTGGCGACTTGTCCAGGGTGTACCCCGCCTTCCGCCCGATTGTAGCTGAGATAGGCGCCAGCGACCCCACAAGGGAATAAGCGGTAGAAAATGGATGGATGGATGGATAGTACCGAATATGATTAATTAGAATCGCGGTACTATACTACACTATACCGTACAACACTACTTAGGTCATGTTTGTATTCAGATCTTTGTATTCCCCTAAGAGCTTCTAAAATACTATTTTGAAGAGTGGAGTTTTCTCACACGTTCCCATTGGAATGCTTGAATATTGGATTGAATATGTGTCATTTTTTCGAATTCTGCTATTTTTGCCAGTTATTTTCCCCAAAAATTTACAAAATATATTTCTAAAGAGCAGTGTTGTCTCCCGTTCAATCATTCATATATGGAATTAAATACGTGAGTTACATTTTACCATTCCGCTATATTTTTCTGCGAATGTTCACCAAAAAGCCTCTAAAAGCTACTTTTGAAGAAATACTTAATACTTAATTGAATTGAATTTGTGGGGTGACTAGGAATGATGTCACTTTAATGGCATATATTTCCCCAAAAGCGTGTAAAAATATTTCTAAAGAGCGGTGTTGTCTTACATTAACATTTGATAATTTAAACATTGAATTGAATATTTCGATAAAATATATATATGTATATATACATACATGTATGTATATATACACACACATATATACTATACACACATATATACAGTATATCCATCCATCCATCCATTCATTTTCTACCCTTTATACTCTTTCCAGGTCGTAGGGAGCGCTGGTTTTTGATTGATTAGATGCCTATCTCAGCTACAATCGGGCGGAAGGCGGGGTACACCCTGGACAAATTGCCACAATATCGCAGGGCCAACACATATATACATACATATATATATATATACACACATATATATATACATACATACATATGTATATATACATAAATACAAATATATATATATATATATATATATATATATACATACATACACATATACAAATGTATATATACACATATATACAAATATATGTATATATGGGCTGTGTGTGTGTGTGTGTATATATATATCTATTAGGACGGTGCACAAAAATTTCGGTTCGGTACATACCTCGGTTCAGAAGTCACGGTTCGGTTCATTTTCGGTACAGTAAAAAAACAACAAAATATCAATTTTTGGGTTATTTATTTACCAAATTTTCAAAATCTTCCACCAAAAATGTATTTCTAAGTGGAATATTTGATGTGAAGTAATGGGAACCTTGGATAGGTCAATAATTCATAACAACATTGATTTTGATTCAATATTATGTTTTGAGCAATGACAGTTTGAAAGAAAAAAAAAACAGCTTTGTTTTATTAGTCAACATTGCAACTTTTCGTAAATTACATTTAACTTTTTTATTTCATTTTTGTTATGTTTTTGTTTATTTTAATAGTATTTTTAGAATGTGCCGTGGGCCTTTAAAACATTAGCTGTGGGCCGCAAATGGCCTTCGGGGCACACTTTTGACACCCCTGCTGTAGATAATAAAAAATAAAATCTGATAAATCTATGGATAAAAAGCAGAACCTGGCGACACATGCGCGTTTATCATAACTGTCTCACTCTCTCTGTCCCTGCCCCTCCCTCCCGAATCCTGCTGCAGCACAATTTGTTTTGTTCTTAACCCCGTCTTAACCCTGTCCATACATTGTCAACACACGCAACCCTAACTTTAAATGCCGGACATTTGCGGCATTAAAGAAACACCACCCGGACAGCCCCGCAAAGGAGGACATACCCGCTGAAAAGAGGAGGTATGGTCAGTTTATCGAAGCCGGGTCGCTGCTAGCTTGCCGTGTGTTGTGCCTCGCTGTGCATTGTTTACACAACGTGCGCTACGCTACTTAGCCACATTTTTTTTTAACCCAATCCGGCACCCGAGTCAAAAGGTTTGAGGACCCCTGGACTAAACGAAGCAAAACAAAATAAATCATAGCTTTTTTCTAACAGTTTTAAGCTTTAGAGACTTTGGTCCACATTTGAGCTCACGTGAACCGCACCAGAATTTCCTTGCAATTGGACCATAGCAGCAAAACAGGACCAGCGTGAACGCAGCCCGACTTAGGGAACGTCAACAACTTAGGGAACGTCAATAGCAACAAAGTAAAAATGAATAGAAGTGAATAAAAACCATCCAGTTTGATACAAATACCTTCCAGTTGTTGGTTTTCTAAAAAGTGTCAAACCGTCAGTTCTGAGTGAGGTCCAAAGACATCTGTTATCGGGTCTTGGCGCAAGCTGGTACCTGCTGTAAACCTGAAGGGTTGACAAAAGGACCGCCATGCATGTCCTATCCTGAGGCAGAAAATATTACACATTGTCGGGACCTTGGATAACAAAGACCGTCTTATTTCAGTGCCATCGGGATTCCACGGACTGAATATGGCTCGAAAAAAACGGATTGAAATCCATCTTGGATTTGAAGATCAGCGTCCAGTGCAAGAGAAGAAAAGGCTTTTTTCTACCAGTGTAGGCTCGTCCAGTGCATGAAATATTTCAGGTCACCCACTTTTCTTTCAACAACAAACCACTGAAAAAGGAGAATTGAAGTCGTTAGAAAAAACTGTAAAATTGCCCTAGAAGTGGCAAACATCTATGAAATGTCAGCGTTCAAAAAGGCTCGATTGGAAATGACAAAGCCGTCTAGCCCTCGGCGTGCGAGTTTAAGCCCCTTCCCCCGCGGGGACCGCCGTCAGTCGTCGGGCGAGCACACCAGGTGGAGCTGGTCCGGACTTCCCACGCTGCCCGTGCTGGAGCTCCCGTCCCCCAGGTCCCGGGCCACCATGCAGGGCAGGGCCAGCTCGGTGGAGCCGCCGGGGCTGGAGTCGCCCCGGCTGACGCACTCCTCCTCCAGCACCAGGCACAGCTCCTTCAGGTCCAGGTTCTCCTTCACCAGGCCGTCCTGCAGGCGCTCCAGCTCGGCCAGCTTCTTCAGGTAGCCGCCCAGGTCCTCGCGCATCACCTTGGCGGCGTGGTGGCCGAACAGCTGCCACTCCCGCGACAGCTTCTTCACCTTCAGCCGGTCGTCGTCCAGGAAGCAGCACAGGTCCCTCAGCTCCACGTTCTCCTCCTGCAGACGCTGGTTGATGACTTTCAGCTCCCGGATCTCCAGGAGGTGGCCCTGCAGCTGCTTGTTCACCTCCTTGATGAGCCGCCCGCGCTGGATGAGGGCCGAGATCTTCTCCGACTCCTCCTTGCGCAGGCGGCTCAGGAGCTCCTCTTTGGTGCACGCCAACAGGTCCTGGTCGGACATCTTCGACAGCTCCCGGTTGGGGAGCTCACTTTCGGTGCTCATCTTCTCTTGGAAGGGCTCGGGGGGGTTCCTGAGGACGGAAAGGCGGTTCAGGAGCTCAACACCGTCATCCGGGTGCTAACATCACACTCGGATAGAAGAAGATCTACAACCCGGGATGCTCCTCCAATGCATGCCCAAAATGCAACCTTCTTTCTCCAGGCCTCCACGGGGATTGTGCCTTTTTTTTTTTTTTTTTCAAAACGTCTTTAGAAAAGAGCAGCTTGCAATAAACCAAACATCCCTCAGTCCGTCTTTTTTTAATCCACTAGGCTGTGATGATGTGTTTTTTTTTTTTTTTTTACCGATTGTCCTCCGCTCGCCTCGGCTCAATGAACTCCCCCAGGTCCGTAAGGGGGGGGCGGGCGGGGTGGAGAAAGCAGTGGATTCTCACGACCAGGCGTGTAAAAACAAACTGTAAAAAATAGCCAGCTTCATTGCAGGATTTGCGCTCACCGCCGGGCTGGAAAGGTCCGCACAACAATGTCCGCCTCCGCCACTTTCACGGTTGTGGCTCTGCTTGTGGCTAACGGCATCAAGCTGGAGAGTTTACCGGAAACGTCTGTGCCGGTGCTTCAAAGCAAAAGCACGCATGTTATAATGTTCAAGCTCAAGCGACAGATTGTTGGTAAAATAGACACACGTTTACTCATTAATAAATTAGGTTTAGCGTTAAAGCAGTATTGTTTGACAATTTTCCCTCCAATCTTTGTTTTTCGCTATTCAATAGTGTTTTATTTTTGTATTTTGCAGGAAACACTCAGCGTTCCGCCTCCGCCACTTTCACTGTTATGACTCTGCTAGCAGCTAACGGTATTAAGCTAGAGACTTTACAGGAACCTTTTGTGCCGGTGCTTCAAAACAAAAGCACACATGTTATAATGTTCATGCGCTAGCGACAGATTGTTAGTGAAAATGACACACATTTACTCTTTGATTTAAGATATTTACAGTTAAAGTGGTATTTTTCAAATATTTCCTTCCAATCTTTATTTTTTACTATTCAAAAGTGTTTTATTGTTTTATTCTACAGGAAACACTCAGCCTTTGTATTCCACTCCTGAACAGTGGTAATGTTTTGTTTTTTTTATCTGGGGAAGGTGATAAATATTTGTAATCTCTTTAGGACGCTCCCTGTCTGATCTTTGTATCGAATAAAACAATAGACTTAGACTCAATTTTTATTGTCATTCAAATTTTAACTTTACAGTACAGTAAAGCACAACATTTTGTTGCATTAGCTCATGGTAGTGCAGGATAAAAATAAAAAAAAAACAAGGTGGAGATATAAATAGAAGTGTACTAAAAGTGTATTTATTTATTTTTTAACAACAAAGACCTGCTTCATATTTGCACAGGTTTAATCTCAACCATAGAAAGGAAACACAGGCACAATAGATTAAATACAATTAGAGTCAAAGCGTATTTTTAAAATGTTTTTTTCCAATCTTTATTTTAGCGGCTAACAGCATCAAGCTGGAGTCTTTGCCGGAAACTTTTGTGCCGGTGCTTCAAAACAAAAGCACACAAGTTATAACGTTCAAGCGCTATTGAGAGATTGTTTGTGAAAGGGACATAAATTTACTTTTTAATGTAATATATTTACAGTTAAAGTGGTATTTTTTATTATTTCCTTCCAATCTTTATTTTTCTCTATTCAAAAGTGTTTTATTGTTTTATTTTACAGGAAACACTCAGCGTTTGTATTTGACTGCTGAACAGTGGTAATGTTTTTTTTAATCTGGAGAAGGTAATAAATATTTGTAATCTCTTTTGGACGTACAGATAAGAACGAAATTTTGTTATTAGCTCATGGTAGCGCAGGATAAAAAATAAATAAGGTGCAGATATGAATAGAAGGGTACTAAAAGTGCCTTTTTTTTTTTTTTTAACAAACAAGACCTGCTTCATATTTGCACATATTTAATCTCAACCATAGAAAGGAAACACGGGCACATTAAATTAAATACAATTAGAGTCTAAGTGTATTTTTAAAATGTTTTCTTCCAATTTTTATTTAAGCGGCTAACGGCATCAAGCTAGAGTCTTTACAGGAAACGTTTTTGCTGGTGCTTCAAAACAAAAGCACACATGTTATAATGTTCAAATGCTAGTGACAGATTGTTGGTAAAATAGACACACGCTTACTCTTTCCTAAACTATGTTTAGCGTTAAAGCGGTATTTTTTAACAAATTTCCCTTCAATCTTTGTTTTTCGCTATTCAATAGTGTTTTATTTTTTTATTTTGCAGGAAACAGCGTTCCACCTCCGCCACTTTCACGGTTGTGACTGTACTAGCAGCTAACGGAATCAAACTGGAGACTTTACCGGAAACTTTTGTGCCGGTGCTTCAAAACAAAAGCACAGATGTTGCAATGTTTTAGCTCAAGCGACAGGTTGTAGATAAAAGAGACACATGTTTACTTTTTCATAAATTATATTTAAAGTTAGAGCCGTATTTTTATATTTTTTTCTTCCAATTTCTATTTTTCTCTATTCAAGAGTGTTTTATTTTTTTATTCTACAGGAAACACTCAGCGTTTGTATTCGACTGCTGAACAGTGGTATTGTTTTTTGTTTTTTGTTTTTTGTTTTATCTGGGGAAGGTAATAAATATTTGTAATCTCTTTAGGACGCTCCCAGTCTGATGTTTGTATCGAAAACATCATAAAAAAACAATAGATTTAGACTTAGACTTCCTTTTTATTGTCATTCAAATTAGAAATTTACAGTACAGATAAGAACGAAATTTTGTTATTAGCTCATGGTAGTGCAGAATAAAAAATAAATAAGGTGCAGATATAAATAGAAGTGTACTAAAAGTGAACTTTTTTTTTTTTTAACAAATAAGACCTGCTTCATATTTGCACAGATTTAATCTCAACCATAGAAAGGAAACACGGGCACATTAAACTAAATACAATTAGAGTCAAAGCGTATTTTTAAATGTTTTTCTTCCAATCTTTATTTCAGCGGCTAACGGCATCAAGCTAGAGACTTTACAGGAAACGTTTGTGCCGCTGCTTCAAAACAAAAGCACACATGTTATAATGTTCAAGCTCAAGCGACAGGTTGTTGGTAAAAGACACACACATTTACTTTAGCATTAAATAAATCTACAGTTAAAGCGGTATTTTTAAAATATTTTCTCTTCCAATCTTTATTTTTTACTATTCAACAGTGTTTTATTCTTTTATTTTACAGGAAACACTCAGCGTTTGTATTCGACTTTTGAACAGATGTAATATTTTTTTTTTTTATCAGGGAAAGGTGATATTTGGTGTATCACAAACAATGATCCAGCAACTGACACAAGACAAAGCAGGTACAAAAAGGAGCAGGCTGATTGGCAAGGGGTGTGGCCAGGTGGCAATCAGACGCAGCTGAGGAGGAACACAGCACTCAGGGAACAAGACAGGAAGCTGACAAAATAAGAGCACTAGACAGGAACTAAAGACAGGAAATACTAAACACAGAGGAAACAGACAAATGCAGAGGAAAAAACTAAAACGTAGACAAACTGTCAGGGGAAAGCCTGACAATTAGTTTCCACCTTGTCTCCAAGTCACGCCCCGGTCCTCAGTTCGCACACCTGCTGGTTAATCATCACTGCTAGTATTTAAAGGGGAACATTATCACCAGACCTATGTAAGCGTCAATATATACCTTGATGTTGCAGAAAAAGGACCCTATATTTTTTTAACCCATTTCCGAACTCTAAATGGGTGAATTTTGGCAAATTAAACGCCTTTCTACTATTCGCTCTCGAGGTAATCAATCTGCCATTTTCTCAAACACATTACAAACACCGAGTCAAATCAGCTCTGTTATTTTCCGTTTTTTCGACTGTTTTCCGTACCTTGGAGACATCATGCCTTGTCTGTGTGTTGTCGGAGGGTGTAACAACACAATCAGGGACGGATTCAAATTGATTTACGTGGAGTGTGCATCGATTAGCACTGCATGCTAATCTATGCTAACATAGTATTTAGTCTAGCTGTATGTACATATTGCATCGTTATGCCTCATGTGTAGCTATATTTACATCCAGCCTTTCCCTCCACCCACGTTTAATGCCAAACAAACACTTACCAATCGACGGATTTAAGTGCACCAGTGTCAAAAGATGCGAAAGTCCCTCGTTTGTTCTGCACATTTTACCGACAATGCTACGACAGACATGGCACAGAGAAATGTGTGGATATCCTGCGACACTCAAAGCAGATGCATTTCCAACAATAAAGTCAACGAAATCACAAAGGTGAGTTTTGTTGATGTTATTGACTTATGTGTTAATCAGACATATTTGGTCGCGGCATGACTGCCAGCTAATCGATGCTTACATGCTATTTAGGCTAGCTGAATGTACATTTGTAGCTATATTTGAATCCAACCTTTCCCTCCACCCACATTTAATGCCAAACAAACACCAATCGACGGATTTAAGTTGCTCCAGTGGTCAAAAGATGCAATTGTTGGTTAGAAGGCGATCGCCAAATAGCTTCAATAGCTATTCGCTCAATAGCTTCAATTTCTTCTTCGATTTCATTTTCGCTATCTGCCTCCATACTCCAACCATCCGTTTCAATACATGCGTAATCTGTTGAATGGCTTAAGCCGCTGAAATCCGAGTCTGAATCCAAGCTAATGTCGCTATATCTTGCTGTGCTATCCGCCATGTTGTTTGTATTGGCGTCACTATGTGATGTCACAGGAAAATGGACGGTGGATTTACAGATAGCGAAAATCAGGCACTTTAAAGTATTTTTTTCGGGATATTCCATGATGGGTCAAATTTTGAAAAAAACTTTGAAAAATAAAATATGCCACTGGGAACTGATTTTTATTGGTTTTAACCCTTCTGAAATTGTGATAATGTTCCCCTTTAAGCCACAGTTGCCTGATAGTAAGTCTGGCAACTTTACCTACCTACACATCCCGTATTCATCTGCTTCCTTCCTTGCCATGCTGTTCGTTTTTGTCCACGCCACGTAAGTTTTGTATTTATGCCTCAGTGCAAGTTTTGTTTTTTCATGCCACAGTGCAAGTGTTTTTGTTTCATGTTTGTAGTTTCTAGCCTTTATGTTAGTCTTTTGTTTTTTGTAGCCTAGAATTCGTACCTCCTTGTGAGCGCTTTTTGTTTGCCTTTTTTTTTATTATTTTGTTAGAATATTAATAAAAATGTACTCACGTTCACGCCCGGCTTGTCCCAACTATCTTTTGAAAAGAAGAAACAATCGAAGTCCAAGTCCCTGTTTGACAAAACAAAGGCATATTAGAGTTAAAGTGCTATTTTTAAAAGATTTCCTTCCAATCTTTATTTTTCATTATTCAATAGTGTTTTATTTCTTTATTCTACAGGAAACACTCAGCGTTTGTATTCGACTGCTGAACAGTTTTTTGTAATCTCTTTAGAATGCTTTAGGACGAGTGTAATGAAGGTGTATGTTTTTTTTTCGTGTTAGTTTTTTTAAAGGCCTACTGAAACCCACTACTACCGACCACGCAGTCTGATAGTTTATATATCAATGATGAAATATTAACATTGCAACACATGCCAATACGGCCGGCTTAGTTTGCTAAATTATAATTTTAAATTTCCTGGGAGTTTCTTCTTGAAAACGTCGCGTAATGATGAGCGCTGCACACACACACAGCTAAAAGTCGTCTGCTTTAACGGCATAATTACACAGTATTTTGGACATCTGTGTTGCTGAATCTTTTGCAATTTGTTCAAATAATATTGGAGAAGTCACAGTAGAAAGATGGAGTTGGGAAGCTTTAGCCTTTAGCCACACAAACACACGGTGATTCCTTGTTTAAAATTCCTGGAGGTGAAACTTTACTATGGATCACAGAACATGGATCCCGACCAGCAGGTTTCGGCGAGAAAATTGTGGTTAAAAAGTCAGTTCTTACCGGAGAAAAGCTGAGCTTGTGCCGTCCATAGCTGCCGTCGACTCCCCTGAGACACTGCGCGTCAAGACACCCGTGGAGACACCTTTCCGACTATCAGGTACTATTTAACTCACTAAAACACTAGCAACACAATAGAAAGATAAGGAATTTCCCAGAATTAACCTAGTAAATGTCTCTGAAAACATCGGAATCCATGCCAGTGCAATTGTGTTATTTTATTTTAATTTTTTTTATCATTTTTTTTTCTTGTCCGTCGCTATCAATATCCTCAAACACAAATCTTTCATCCTTGCTCAAATGAATGGGGAAATTGTCGTTTTCTCGGTCCGAATAGCACTTTTTGTCGGAGGCTCCCATTAAAAATAATGTGACTATGTGAGGAGCCATCAAACATGTGACGTCATTGGTAGAGGCAGGGCTTTTCTCTTAGCACCGAAAGTTGCGAACTTTATCGTGGATGTTCTCTACTAAATCCTTTCAGCAAAAATATGGCAATATCGCGAAATGATCAAGTATGACACATAGAATGGACCTGCTATCCCGGTTTAAATAAGAAAATCTCTTTTCAGTAGGCCTTTAATAAGACTTACTTCATATTCCCACAGGTTTAATCTCAACCATCGAAGGGAAACACAAAATAAACAGGCACATTTCCAAGGAAATGCCTTTGACACCACTTCCTGTATAAGGATCTTCCTAATGGAAGCAATAACATGCAATGTGCTTTTTAAGGTTAAGTAAGTAAAAATGCGTCATGTTTGTAGGAATGTCAGTTTATTGTCATTAATGAGCATGGAAAGAGTGGCATGCAATTAAAAAACAAGCACATTTCCAAGGAAATATCTCTGCAATCACTCAATTCCTGGACAAGGACCTTCCTGATGGAGGCAAATGTGCTTTTAGGATGATCGGTAAGTAAAATGCATCAACTTTTTGTAGGATTGCTATAGTTTATTTGCAATCATAACAATAGTGCGTGAAAAGCCCAGAAGACACAAGACATTAAAACAACGTTGAAAACTTGTTGAAAAAGGTCCTGACGTTGAGCAACTCAAACATAACGTTGAAACAACATGCTTTTTGACGACGTTTAATCAACGGTGGGCTCTGATGTTGATTTGATCATTTAATTTTGGCTATTTCTCAACCAATATTCTACAACAAAAACACAACGTTGAAACATGCTTTTGGACGACCTTTATTCAATGTTGGGTTGTGACGTTGATTTAACATTGAATTTTAGCCATTTCCCAACCTATATTGTACAGCACATATACAACATTGAAACAACATACATTTTTGACCACATTTATTCAATATCTGGTTTTGACGTTGATTTAATCATTGAAATTTGGTCATTTCCCAACTAACGTTGTACAACACAAATACAATGTTGAAACAACATTGTATTTTGACGATGTTGAATCAATGTCAGGTTTTGATGTTGATTTGACCATTGAATTTTTAACATTTCCCAACCAATATTCTACAACACAAATACAACGTTGAAACAACACACTTTTTGACGATGTTGAATTAATGTCAGGTTGTGACGTGGATTTGACCGTGGAATTTTGGTCGTTTCCCAAACAATATTCTACAACGTTGAAACAACATACTTTTTGACGACCTAATCAATGTTGGGTTCTGACGTTGATATGACATTTGAATTTTGGTCATTTGCCAACCATCATTCTACAACACAAATACAAGGTTGAAACAACATGCTTTTTGATGATGTTTAGTCAATGTCAGGTTTTGACGTTGATTTGACCATTGAATTTTGGTCGTTTCCCAAACAATATTCTAAAACGTTGAAACAACATACTTTTTGAGGAATGTTGGGTTCTGACGTTGATATGACCATTGAATTTTGGTTATTTCCCAACCAATATTCTACAACACAAATACAACGTTGAAACAACACACTTTTTGACGATGTTGAATAATGTTAGGTTGTGACGTGGATTTGACCGTTGAATTTTGGTCGTTCCCCAACCAATATTCTACAACGTTGAAGCAACATACTTTTTGACGACCTAATCAATGTTGGGTTCTGACGTTGATATGACCATTGAATTTTTGTCATTTCCCAACCATCATTCTACAACACAAATACAACGTTGAAAAAACATGCTTTTTGGTGACGTTAATTCAATGTCACGTTGTGACGTGGATTTAACCATTGAAAGTTGGCCATTCTCAATCTATGTTCTACAACACAAGTACAACATTGAAACAACATGCTTTTGATGACGATTATTCAATGTCAGATTGTGAGGTGGATTTGACCATTGAATTTTGGTCGTTTCCCAACCAACATTTTACAACACAAATACAACATTGAAACAACATGCTTTTTGACAACTTTTATTCAACGTCAGCTTGTGACGTGGATTTGACCGTTGAATTTTGGTCGTTCCCCAACCAATATTCTACGACGTTGAAACAACATACTTTTTGACTACCTAATCAATGTTGGGTTCTGACGTTGATTTGATCATTGAATTTTGGTCATTTCCCAACCAATATTCTACAACACAAATGCAACGTTGAAACAACATGCTTTTTGACAACTTTTATTCAACCCCAGGTTGTGACGTGGATTTGACCGTTGAATTTTGGTCGTTTTCCAACCAATGTTCTACAACGTTGAAACAACATACTTTTTGAGGACCTACTCAATTTTTGGTTCTGACGTTGATATGATCATTGAATTTTGGTCATTTGCCAACCATCATTCTACAACACAAATACAAGGTTGAAACAACATGCTTTTTGATGATGTTTAGTCAATGTCAAGTTTTGACGTTGATTTGACCATTGAATTTTGGTCATTTCCCAACTAACATTCTACAACACAAATACAACGTTGAAACAACATGCTTTTTGACAACTTTTATTCAATGTCAGGTTGTGACGTGGATTTGACCGTTGAATTTTGGTCGTTCCCCAACAAATATTCTACGACGTTGAAACAAAATACTTTTTGCCGACCTAATCAATGTTGGGTTCTGACGTTGATTTGATCATTGAATTTCGGTCATTTCCCAACCAATATTCTACAACACAAATACACCGTTGAAACAACACACTTTTTGACAACTTTTATTCAACGCCAGGTTGTGACGTGGATTTGACCGTTGAATTTTGGTCGTTTTCAAACCAATGTTCTACAACGTTGAAACAACATACTTTTTGAGGACCAACTCAATGTTGGGTTCTGACGTTGATATGATCATTGAATTTTGGTCATTTGCCAACCATCATTCTACAACACAAATACAAGGTTGAAACAACATGCTTTTTGATGATGTTTAGTCAATGTCAAGTTTTGACGTTGATTTGACCATTGAATTTTGGTCATTTCCCAACTAACATTCTACAACACAAATACAACGTTGAAACAACACACTTTTTGATGATGTTGAATCAATGTCAGGTTGTGACGTGAATTTGACCGTTGAATTTTGGTCGTTTCCAAAACAATATTCTACAACGTTGAAACAACATACTTTTTGACGACCTAATCAATGGTGGGTTCTGACGTTGATATGATAATGGAATTTTGGTCGTTTCCCAACCAATATTCTACAACACAAATACAACGTTGAAACAACATGCTTTTAATGCAATTATTCAATGTCAGGTTGTGACGTGGATTTGACAATTGAATTTTGGTCGTTTCCGAAACAATATTCTAAAACGTTGAAACAACATACTTTTTGATGACCTAATATAATCAATGTTGGGTTCTGACGTTGATATGACCATTGAATTTTGGTTATTTCCCAACCAATATTCTACAACACAAATACAACGTTGAAACAACACACTTTTTGACGATGTTGAATAATGTCAGGTTGTGACGTGGATTTGACCATTGAATTTTGGTCGTTCCCCAACCAATATTCTACAACGTTGAAACAACATACCTTTTGACGACCTAATCAATGTTGGGTTCTGACGTTGATATGACCATTGAATTTTGTTTTTTTCCCAACCAATATTCTACAAAATAAATACAACGTTGAAACAACATGCTTTTGATAACTTTTATTCAATGCCAGGTTGTGAGGTGGATTTGACCGTTGAACTTTGGTCGTTTCCCAACTAATACTCTACAACACAAACATAACGTTTAAACAACATGCTTTTGACGACTTGTATTCAATGTCAGGTTGTGACTTGGATTTGACCGTTGAATTTTGGCCATTTTTCAACCAATATTCTACAATGTTGAAACAACATACTTGTTGACGACCTAATTAATGTTGGGTTCTGACGTTGATATAACCATTGAATTTTGGTCATTTTCCAACCATCATTCTACAACACAAATACAACGTTAAAACAACATGCTTTTTGGTGACGTTTATTCAATGTCAGGTTGTGACGTGGGTTTAACATTGAAAGTTGGCCATTCTCAACCTATATTCTACAAGACAAATACATCGTTGAAAAAACATGCTTTTGAGGACTTTTATTCAACGCCAGGTTGTGACGTGGATTTGACCGTTGAATTTTGGTCGTTTTCCAACCAATATTCTACAACGTTGAAACAACATACTTTTTGACGACCTAATCAATGTTGGGTTCTGACGTTGATATGACCATTGAATTTTGGTCATTTCCCAACCATCATTCTACAACATAAATACAACGTTGAAACAACATGCTTTTTGGTGACGTTTATTCAATGTCACGTTGTGAGGTGGATTTAACCATTGAAAGTTGGCCATTCTCAACCTATATTCTACAACACAAATACAACGTTGAAACAACATGCTTTTTGACAACTTTTATTCAACGTCAGGTTGTGACGTGGATTTGACCATTGAATTTTGGTCGTTTTACAAACAACATTCTACAACGTTGAAACAACATACTTTTTGACGACCTAATCAATGTTGGGTTCTGACGTTGATATGACCATTGAATTTTGGTCATTTCCCAACCATCATTCTACAACACAAATACAACGTTGAAAAAACATGCTTTTTGGTGATGTTAATTCAATGTCACGTTGTGACGTGGATTTAACCATTGAAAGTTGGCCATTCTCAATCTATATTCTACAACACAAATACAACATTGAAACAACATGCTTTTGATGACGTTTATTCAATGTCAGATTGTGAGGTGGATTTGACCATTGAATTTTGGTCGTTTCCCAACCAACATTTTACAACACAAATACAACATTGAAACAACATACTTTTTGACAACTTTTATTCAACGTCAGGTTGTGACGTGGATTTGACCGTTGAATTTTGGTCATTTCCCAACCAATATTCTACAACACAAATACAACGTTGAAACAACATGCTTTTTGACAACTTTTATTCAACGCCAGGTTGTGACGTGGATTTGACCGTTGAATTTTGGTCATTTTCCAACCAATGTTCTCCAACGTTGAAACAACATACTTTTTAAGGACCTACTCAATGTTGGGTTCTGACGTTGATATGATCATTGAATTTTGGTCATTTGCCAACCATCATTCTACAACACAAATACAAGGTTGAAACAACATACTTTTTGATGATGTTTGGTTAATGTCAAGTTTTGACGTTGTTTTGACCATTGAATTTTGGTCATTTCCCAACTAACATTCTACAACACAAATAAAACGTTGAAACAACACACTTTTTGACGATGTTGAATCAATGTCAGGTTGTGACGTGGATTTGACCGTTGAATTTTGGTCGTTTCCAAAACAATATTCTACAACGTTGAAACAACATACTTTTTGACGACCTAATCAATGTTGGGTTCTGACGTTGATATGACCATTGAATTTTGGTCGTTTCCCAACAAATATTCTACAACACAAATACAACATTGAAACAACATGCTTTTAATGCAATTAAAAGGTGGATTTGACAATTGAATTTTGGTCGTTTTCCAACCAATATTCTACAACGTTGAAACAACATACTTTTTGACGACCTAATCAATGTTGGGTTCTGATGTTGATATGACCATTGAATTTTGGTCATTTCCCAACCAACATTTTACAATACAAAAACAACGTTGAAACAACATGCTTTTTGACAACTTTCATTCAACGTGAGGTTGTGACGTGGATTTGACCGTTGAATTTTGATCGTTTCCCAAACAATATTTTACAACGTTGTAACAACATACTTTTTGACGACCTAATCAATGTTGGGTTCTGACGTTGATATGACAATTTTGGTCATTTCCCAACCAACTTAATACCACACAATTACAAGGTTGAAACAACATGCTTTTTGACGACTTTTATTCAATGTCAGGTTGTGACTTGGATTTGACCGTTGAATTTTGGTCGTTTCCCAACCAATATTCTACAACGTTGAAACAACATACTTTTTGACGACCTAATTAATGTTGGGTTCTGACGTTGATTTGACCATTGAGTTTTGGTCGTTTCCCAACCAAAATTCTACAACACAAATACAATGTTGAAATAACATGCTTTTTGATGATGTTTCGTCAATGTCAAGTTTTGACGTTGATTTGACCATTAAATTTTGGTCGTTTCCCAACCAATATTCTATAACACAAATACAACGTTGAAACAACACACTTTTTGATGATGTTGAATCAACGTCAGGTTGTGACGTGGATTTGACCGTAGAATTTTGGTCGTTCCCCAACCAATATTCAACAACGTTGAAACGACATACTTTTTGACGACCTAATCAATGTTGGGTTGATATGACCATTGAATTTTGGTTATTTCCCAAGCAATATTCTACAACACAAATACAACGTTGAAACAACATGCTTTTAAAGTAAATGTTCAATGTCAGGTTGTGACTTGGATTTGACTGTTGAATTTTGGTCGTTTCCTAACCAATATTCTACAACGTTGAAACAACATACTTTTTGACGACCTAATTAATGTTGGGTTCTGACGTTGATTTGACCATTGAATTTTGGTCGTTTCCCAACCAATATTCTACAACACAAATACAACGTTGGAACAACATGCTTTTTGAAGACTTTTATTCAACGTCAGGTTCCGACGTGGATTTGACCGTTGAATTTTGGCCATTTCCCAACCAATATTCTACAACGTTGAAACAACATAGAAACAACATACTTCTTGACGACCTAATCAATGTTGGGTTCTGACGTTGATTTCACCATTGAATTTTGGTAATTTCCTAACCAATATTCTACAACACAAAGACAACGTTGAAACAACATACTTTTTGACGACTTTTATTCAATGTCAGGTTGTGATGTGGATTTGACCGTTGAATTTTGACCATTTCCTCAACCAATATTCTACAACATTGAAACAACATACTTTTTGACGGCCTAATCAATGTTGGGTTCTGACGTTGATATGACCATTGAATTTTGGTTATTTCCCAACCAACATCATACAACACAAATACAACGTTTAAACAACATACTTTTTGACGACCTTTCTTCAATGTCAGGTTGTGACTTGGATTTGACCATTGAATATTGGTCATTTCCCAACCAATATTCTACGACATGGTGTCAAACTCTGGCCCGCTGTGTCACCGCATTCACCGCTAATTCTCATACTTGCCAACCCTCCAGATTTTCCCGGGAGACTCCCAAATTTGAGTGCCCCTCCCGTTTTCCACCTGGACAACAATATTGGGGGTGTGCCTTAGAGGTACGGCCTTTAGCGTCCCCTACTACCTGTCATCACGTCCACTTTTCTTCCTTACAAACAGCGTGCCGGCCCAGTCAGGTTATTTATGCGGCTTCTACACACACATGAGTGGATGCAATGCATACTTGATCAACAGCCATACAGGTCACACTGAGGGTGGCCGTATAAACAACTTTAACACTGTTACAAATATGTGCCACACTGTGAGCCCACACCAAACAAGAATGACAAACACATTTCGGGGGAACATCCGCACCGTAACACAATACAAATACCCCGAACCCCTTGCAGCACTATCTAACCCCTCTTCCCCAACCCCACCCACCTGAGCCCCGACATTAATGAACTAGCTTGCAAGAAAAGATGCCAGTAAAAAGGTCTGAATGGTTGATTTATTCATTGTTATTTTGTTTTCAAATGTATTAGCTTGTGGAAAAAGTTAATGTTGATATTTCCCTCTGAAGGCTGCAAATAGAAAAGAGATATTCGATTTTTTATTTAAATTGTATTTAATACATATGTATATATAGATATATATATATATAT
The DNA here is from genome assembly GCF_033978795.1 of Nerophis ophidion. Taxonomy (NCBI): domain Eukaryota; kingdom Metazoa; phylum Chordata; class Actinopteri; order Syngnathiformes; family Syngnathidae; genus Nerophis; species Nerophis ophidion. The sequence goes on from NC_084615.1 coordinate 17,454,661, forward strand.
TTTTTAAGTTGATTTTGCACTATTAAGTTATATGAGCGTTGCTTGTTCCATATTCAGTTTTAAAGCAAATCAGTGTAGCTAACTGAGAAATAATTAACATTTTATTCATGCACTCTCTTGCTACTTCAAGGCTTGAATGTTTGATTCATTCATTATTGTTATTTTATTTTCAAATGTATTATTAGCCTATAGAAAAAGTTTATTTTGATATTTACCTCAGAAGGCTGCAAATAGAAAAGAGGCATTACATTTTTATTCAAATTTTATTTTATATCCTATTGATACTTTTATTATTATTATTATTATTATTATTATTATGTTGTTGTGAACTTTGGACTAGCGACGGCAAATACATCAAGGCCGCGGAACAGAGACACAGTATGGGCTTATACACACACACACACACACACATCCACAAAAAAAATATACGCCACACATACACCCCCCCCGTTCCCCAATCAAACACCCTCGACGCAAATCCCGTAGGGGTGATGAATGGATGGTCAGCGCCTGAGAGCTGCGGCCTACCACCATGACCTTGAACTACCTTCCCTCTGTTGCGAGATATCTCGAGATGTATGTTGTAATATGTATATGTGCTTTGCTATGGAGGTTTTTTCTCACTCCGAACTGGGCCCCCCTAGAAGCCCAGTCTGGATTGTAATTTTTTACTCATCCTTCCCCAGCGTTTACCTTCTTCCCATCTTTTACGGGGGCGCCTTTTGGCGACCCATCAGCGTTCTTGTTCTGTAACCCTGTACACTGTTTGTTTGTCTAATCTTGAACAGGTTTGTGCTGAAAACAAAGTTTTGTTGTACTTGTTGCAATGACAATAAAGACCTACCTACCTACTTACCTACCTTATTATTAACTTGATTTTGCATGTCACTATAAAGTTATATAAGCCTTGCTTGTTCAATATTCAATGCAAAACTTGTTTGGGTCCCTATTAAAAGGTTAATTTGTTCAACCTTGGCCCGCGGCTTTGTTCAGTTTAAAATTTTGGCCCACTCTGTATTTGAGTTTGACACCCCTGTTCTACAACATAAATACAACGTTGAAAACAACATGTTTTTTGACATTTATTACATGTCAGTGTCACACCGCGGTGAGGGATGTCTTGTTTTGGGTTTTTCTGTCTTATGGTTTGCATGTTTTAATTTGAAAAGTAACTCTCTTCTCGTTTCAGGTCACTTGCCCTTCCTTTTGTGTCATCAGTCTGACGTCATCCCTGTTCTCTGATTGTTTCCAGCTGTTCCCTCTTACCTTCATGTGTTTTATAAGCTCACTCCTTCCTTTGTTCTGTGCCAGATTGTCTCGTTTATTCGTGCTCTCTAGCGTCCATGTCCTTGTCCATGCCTTGCCTTGTCTCGTGCTTATGTCCCTTGATCCTCAGAATCAGAATCAGAATCATTTTATCTGTCCGTTCCAACATGTACAAGACACATCAGAACTGAAATTATATTTTCGGCACAGTTCCGCTAAGAGCAGACATACGTTACAGGGGGGGGACAAAACGAGACCGCCGACAGATCAGCCGGTTTCAGCGCTCCTTAAAAAGATAAGAAAAGGGTGATATTAGGAAAGGGGGGGAGTAAAAAAAATATCAGTCCAAGGCTAGACCCTCAGCAAAGGTCTAGTCTGAGTCCAAGGAAAAAACCTCACATAGCATGGCACACATTAAACATACATATATCCCACCAACTTGCAACAGAGGGAGGGTTGGGTTTGCGCAGGCCCGCTGTTCGCTCTGTAGAGCCGCTCGGCCATTTCACAAACCCCATGGAGATAAGCGTTGGTGAGGGTGTTGATTTAAGGGTCGGGGTCATGTGTGTGCGTATGCCCGATTAACTCGGGAGAGGTGAAGTGTTTTTGTATGGCTGTGGCCGATAACGTTCGGCCACGGATGTTGTTGACGAAAAGGAAGGTCAAAAGCGTCTATCTTTGAGAAGTCCTCTTCGGGAGATTTTCTTCAGAACAGCCTGCTCCATGCCAAGGCCATTCAGGGAGTCCAAATCGTAGATAAAAAGTTGTTTTCCTTCGAGAAGACAAAATATTGACTTGTCTTCTCTGCTTGTCCATGCTGGACCTCTTTTAGTTCCATTTAATTATTCCTTCTCTGCAAACTTTTCCAAGATGAGATCCATTTTGCGATTCAACTCAGAAATCGCGCAAGTCTGTGTTCCCACAGCCCGACCCAATCCTTCCATTGCGTTGAACACCCGTTGGGCCCCTTGAGTGGCTGTCATCGTCTTCCGAATTTGTTGATACACCAGAGCAATGCCCAGCCCAATCAGCAAGTGCCCCGTGATCACAGCTCCAAATAGGTAGATGTCTTCGACGTCCTCGATGGAAAGAGCTGAGAGGCACATGATCCTCCATGAGTTCCAGGAGTCCCGCACGTAACCCGCAATGATGGTTCCATCAGGGCAGCCAGGCTCCCCCGAACCTCTTTTTCTTGTCGAAAAGACTGTGTCAATAGCGTCAAGAGTCCAGCTGATCATATTCATATTGAAATTTGGATTAGAGGACAGCAGAAAGAAAGAGGCTTTTAAAAAGTTCAGACAAGGACGAAGACAAAGAGAGCAAGCAGGGAAGGAGGGAACGGAGAATGCGACCGCCCTCACCAAAGGCTAGGATGAAAATCCTGAACCCCTTTGTGAATATTTTGAATTTTCCTTTCTTCCTCCTCAGCAGAGTGATTTTGATTATTTCGTTATCCAGCCGCAGTGGTAAGTTTCAGTTAAAATTTTTTCATTCATTCCTCAACTTTTTGAGTGACTATTTTTGTTCAAACTTTATTAGATTAGGTAGTGTAGAAATTTTCATAGATGTTGTTTTGGTCCTCCTGTTGGAGCGTTTTTTGTTAAATACTTTTTATAGCACATACGGCGTCAATTATACAGGTGCTGGTCATATTATTAGAATATCATGAAAAAGTTGATTTATTTCATTAATTCCATTTAGAAAGTCAAACTTGTAGAATGTATACATTCATTCCAAACAGACTGATACATTTCAAGTGTTTTTTTGCCAAAAAGGAGATGATTATAGCTGACAACCAATGAAAACCCTAAATTCAACATCTCAGAAAATTTGAATATGGTGAAAAGGTCAGATATTGAAGACACCTGGTGCCACACTCTAATTAGCTAACTAACTCAAAACACCTGGAAAAGCCTTTAAATGGTCTCTCGTTTTGATTCTGTATGACACACAATCAAGGGGAAGACTGCTGACTTGACAACCGTCCAAAAGATGACCATTGATACTTTAATGAATGAGGGCAATACACAAAAGGTCATTGCCAAAGAGGTTGGATGTTCCCAGAGCTCTGTGTCCAAGCACATTAATAGAGAGGCGAAAGGAAGACAAATATGTGGTAGAAAAAAGTGTACAAGCAAGAGGGATAACCGCGCCCTGGAGAGGATTGTCAAACAAAACCGATTCAAAAATGTGGGGGAGACCCACAAAGAGTGGACTGCAGCTGGAGTCAGTGCTTCAAGAACCACCACGCACCGATGTTTGCAAGATATGGGCTTCAGCTGTCGCATTCCTTGTGTAAAGACACTCTTGAATAAGAGACCACGTCAAAAGCGTCTCGCCTGGGCTCAAGACAAAAAGGACTGTACTGCTGCTGATTGGTCCAAAGTTATGTTTTCAGATGAAAGTAAATGTTGTATCTCCTTTGGAAATCAAGGTCCCAGAGTCTGAAGGAAGACAGGAGAGGCACAGAATCCACGTTGCCTGAAGTCCAGTGTCAAATTTCCACAATCGGTAATGGTCTGGGGTCCCATGTCATCTGGTGGTGTTGGTCCACTGTGTTTCCTGAGGTCTAGGGTCAATGCAGCAGTCCACCAGGAAGTTTTAGAACACTTTATGCTGCCTGCCGCGGACCAATTTTATGGAGGTGAAGATTTCATTTTCCAACATGACTTGGCACCTGGACACAGTGCCAAATCTACCAGTACCTGGTTTAAGGACCATGGTATCCCTGTTCTTGATTGGCCTGCGAACTCACTTGACCCTAACCCCATAGAAAACCTATGGGGTATTGTGAAGCGGAAGATGCGAGATGCCAGAGCCAACAATGCTGAAGAGCTGAAGGCCACTATTAAAGCAACCTGGGCTCTCATAACACCTGAGGAGTGCAACAGACTGCTGGACTCCATGCCACGCCGTATTGCTGCAGCAATTCAGGCAAAAGGAGCTGCAACTAACTAGTGATTGCCGTACATGCTGAAACTTTCCATGTTCATACTTTTCAGTTGGCCCACATTTCTAAAAAAATATATTTTGGTACTAGTCGTAACTAATATTCTAATTTTCTGAGATACAGAATTTGGGATTTTCAGTAATTGTCAGTACTAATCATCGAAATGTAAAGAAATAAACATTTAAAATATATCACTATGTATGTAAGGAATTGATATAATATGTAAGTTTCACGTTCTGAATATAATTACTGAAATAAGGCAACTTTTTCATGATATTCTAATAATATGACCGGCACCTGTAGTTCGTCTTTACTTTTGTGTTTTCCTCCGTTCGGAGTGATTTTCGGTTGTTCCTTCTTTTTCTGGAACCTTTTCGCCGAGTAGTTTTTTTTTTGTGATTATAGATATTGTTATTTCTTGACTTTGGAGGTAAAAGGAAGTTGTCAAAATAAAAGCCTGTCTAAAGTCCCAACCCTGCATCTGAGTCCAATCCTTTCATCAAAGCAAGACAGTCAGGTTTTGACGTTGATTTAACCATTGAAATTTGGTCATTTCCCAACCAATATTCTACAACACAAATACAACGTTGAAACAACACTATTAACTGCAACATGTAAGTATAAAAAAACATTATAATTTGTATATTTTCAGCTTGTGCTTGCTCTATTTAAAAAAATAAGAAACCAATCTGAAGTTGTCTTTATTTTGAAGTTATCATGCCATGATTTTAGCATTGTGGCCCACTTGGGAGTAGACTTTCCCCCACGTGGCCCCCGAGCTAAAACGAGTTCGACACCTCTGTAAGGATCTTCCTTTGAAGCAAAACGCCACACACACCATCGCTTTCTTTTCAACAACAACAATGTTGGAAAGTGTGACTGCAGGCCCTTTTTTTTTCTTTCCCCCAATAATGCTGAGGCATTGACACACATCCTTCCGCCCTTTTGTTACGCCGGGACCAGAACAATGCGGGGTGTTAACCCGCCGAGGGGGGTTGGCCGGTGACATAATCAACGAGATCGTCACGTGAGGGATATCCGACGAGCGAGAGCGTTCAGCCCTCTCCGTGTGGTGGCTCTGAAGGACACATGCGGGAGTGCAGAAAAGGGAGGGCGGCACCAGGGATTTGCAGGGATTTATTTAGATTAATCGCCGGAGGGAAAAGGGAGCAGATTGCGTATTTCATGCGGCCTGCCGGAGTCTCCCAGCTGGCAGGCGCGGATGTGCTATGAATATTGGAAGAAACCGGCAAATAATGCACATGCCTCGACATTTCAATCAATCAGTCAATGTTTATTTATATAGCCCTAAATCTAGACTGACCATACGTCCTCTTTTCCCCGGACATGTCCTCTTTTGCTGGGCTGTCCGGGTGGGGTTTCTTAAAGGCCTACTGAAACCCACTACTTCCAACCACGCAGTCTGATAGTTTATATATCAATGATGAAATATTAACATTGCAACACATGCCAATACGGCCGGTTTAGTTTACTAAATTGCAATTTTAAATTTCCCGCGAAGTATCCTGTTGAAAATGTCGTGGAATGATGACTCATGAGCATGAAGTCACCGGTGGTAGCGGACATGTTCTTCCACCACCGATCACGGCTAAAAGTAGTCTGTTTTTATCGCATAATTACACAGTATTCTGGACATCTGTGTTGCTGAATCTTTTGCAATTTGTTCAGTTAATAATGGAGACATCAAAGAAGAAAGATGTTGGTGAAAAGCGGTGTATTGCAGCTGCCTTTAGCAACACATACACAGCCGGTGTTTCTTTGTTTGTTGTGAAGCTTTAATATGGAACGGAGCAGTCAAGCGAACATGTTTCTCTACAACATGTCAACCGGCAGGTTTCGGTGAGAAAATGGTGGTAATAAGTCGGCTCTTACCGTAAACATGAGCGGAGTTTGTGTCGTTCCTCCTGCGGCTGTCAAAGAGGCAGCTGCGACTTTCTTGGCTCCTCCGTGGCTTCCCTCAGAGACACTGGCGGTCACCAATCCCCTCCGACTTTCAGGTATTACTATACAGTATAATCTCACTAAAACACTAGTAACACAATAAGCAGATATGCGATTTTCCAGAATTATCCTAGTGTAACCGGTGGTCCTTTCCTCTGCGTTGTGTGTTGTTTATGGAAGACGACCGAGACCATGGGTTTCTCCACTGCACTTTACTGATAATACAGAAAGCAATTGTCTTTAAATACTTTGTGCCATCGTCGAGCCCCTCTCCCGTTATCGTGGACAAAACGGGAAGTTGGAGGGCTTTCCAACGCATATAGAAAGACAGGTGTCACAGTAATTATTGCAGCAGGAGGGACAACGACACAATGGTTCCACATTGACAAAACATCAAACAATATTACATGCAACTTACTTATTTTGTGTAATTATAACAATAATAAAACAATAGAAAATACATTATTTACAAGACCCTGTTACACTAGTAAATGTGTCTAATAACATCTGAATCGCTCCACCTGCCCCCGTCTTTTTTTCTTCTTCTAGTCCTTCACTCTCACTATCCTCATCCACGAATCTTTCATCCTCGCTCAAATTAATGGGGAAATTGTCGATTTCTCGGTCCGAATCGCTCTAGCTGCTGGTGGCCATGATTGTACACAATGTGAGGATGTGAGGAGCTCCACAACCCGTGACGTCATGCGCACATCGTCTGCTACTTCCGGTACAGGCTTGGCTTTTTTATTACCGACCAAAAGTTGCGAACTTTACCGTCGATGTTCTCTACTAAATCCTTTCAGCAAAAATATGGCAATGTCGCAAAATGATCAAGAATGACACATAAAATGGACCTGCTATTGTCAGGCATTCCCCTGACAGTTTGTTTGTGTTTTAGTTGTTTTCCTCTGCATTTGTCTTTGTTTCCTCTGTGTTTAGTATTTCCTTTTTTTAGTTCCTGTCAGCGCTCTTATTTTGTCGGTTTCCTGTGTTTCTCCCTGAGCGCTTTTTTCCCTCAGCTGTGGCTGATCGGCACCTGGCCACACCCGTTGTCAATCAGCCCGCTTCTATTTGAGTCTGTTCTTGTCCTCCAGTCAGTACTGGATTATTGGTTTTTAGCTTACTGTCTTTTGTTCCCTGCTTCCGTTTTGTTTTCTAAGTACAAGTACGACTTCTGTTTTCCATGCTAAGTTCCTTTTTGTTTTCTAGCTCCAGTGCTAGCTCCCTTAGTTTGTTATCCGCCCACGTGTGTGCTTTTTGTTTGTACTCTTTGTTTGTTCTAGTTCTAAAGTATTTTAAATAAAACCATGTTTTCCTAATCAATGCCTGCCTCCTTCTCTGCATCTTGGGGTTCGTCACCAGCAAACTTTGACAGCTATCCCCGTTTAAATAAGAAAATCTCATTTCAGTAGGCCTTTAAATGCCTCAAATATCCGGGCTTTTTGAGTCAGAGTTGCGTCATCTCTGCATCTTGGGGTTTTTCCTCAACAAACTTTGACAGCTAACCCCGTTTAAATAAAAAAATTCATTTCAGTAGGCCTTTAAATGCCTCAAATGTCCGGCTTTTTGAGTCAGGGTTGCGTGTATTTTCATAACAAATTGTGAAGATGTGTGCACAGCAGCATTCGTGAGGGAGGGACAGGTGATGGAAGGATGGGCAGAGCTTGAGAGCTACGGCCAGCCACCATGGCCCCCCACTCCCTCCCCTCTGTTGCTAGATACCGAGATGTACATTGTAATATTTACATGTACTCTGCTATGGAACTATTTTCCCACTCCAGACTGGGCTCCCTAAAGGAGCCTAGTCTAGATTGTATTTTTTACTCATCCTTCCTTAGCGTTGACCTTTTTTCCCATATTTTACGGGGCCCCTCAGCGTTCCTGTTCTGTAACCCTGTACACAGTTTGTCTCATCTTTAACGTGTTTGTGCTGAAAATAAAATGTTGTTGTACTTCAGCAATAACAAGACCTATCCCATCCTGTCCTGTTCTTATCCTATCCTATCCTTACCTATCCTATCCTGAGAAACATCACATTTGAACATGGTGCTTATGATAGATAAGCTCTTAAAAGAGCCGTCTGGAGCAAAAATCCCAGCAGTAGACATGATTATGTAAAGTACTTTGGAGTTATGTAAGGGACACACATTTAGCGGAAAGAACCCATTAATTTTTTTTTTTTTTTAACACAAATGCTATTTTCATAACGTGGTTTGGACATTACGTCATGATGACATAAGATGTGCTGCGTATGCTGCTGGCTTTTTAGTTTTTTTAATTTTATGAAGCTTTATTTATAAATTGCAACATTTACAAATAATTGAGAAATAATTATAATCAAAATAAGTACAAAAACAGTAAAAAAAACAAAAAAACTGTACAAAACAGAGACAGGGGGTTGTAAACTCAATAAAATAACTAAAATAGAATTTGTATACTGCTGGTGTGTAGCATAGACATGTTATAAGTAGATGCAGCATTGGCTGCTTTAAGGTGAGAAATTGGGCCGCCATCTTGAAGTGGTGATGAGGAGCCGGCGAGCAGCCTAAACTGACAGTTGACAGGTAGAAAACAAAGATGGCGAACTGACAGTTGACAGGTAGAAAACAAAGATGCTAAACTGACAGTTGACAGGTAGAAAACAAAGATGCTAAACTGACAGTTGACAGGTAGAAAACAAAGATGCTGAACTGACAGTTGACAGGCAGAAAACAAAGATGCTAGACTGACAGTTGACAGGTAGAAAACAAAGATGCTAAACTGACAGTTGACAGGTAGAAAAAAAATATGCTAAACTGACAGTTGACAGGTAGAAAGCAAAGATGCTAAACTGACAGTTGACAGGCAGAAAACAAAGATGCTAAACTGACAGTTGACAGGTAGAAAACAAATATGCTAAACTAACAGTTGACAGGTAGAAAACAAAGATGCTAAACTGACAGTTGACAGGTAGAAAACTAAGATGCTAAACTTACAGTTGACAGGTAGAAAACAAAGATGTTAAACTGACAGTTGACGGGTAGAAAACAAAGATGCTGAACTGACAGTTGACAGGTAGAAAACAAAGATGCTAAACTGACAGTTGACAGGTAGAAAACAAAGATGCTAAATTGACAGTTGACAGGTAGAAAACAAAGATGCTAAACTGACAGTTGACAGGTAGAAAACAAATATGCTAAACTAACAGTTGACTGGTAGAAAACAAAGATGCTAAGCTGACAGTTGACAGGTAGAAAACAAAGATGCTAAACTGACAGTCGACAGGTAGAAAACAAAGATGCTAAACTGACAGTCGACAGGTAGAAAACAAAGATGCTAAACTGACAGTTGACAGGTAGAAAATAAAGATGCTAAACTGACAGTTGACAGGTAGAAAACAAAGATCGTTTTCAGCGTTTTTCTGCTCAAATGAGGGGACTGTAGAAAATAGGAATCGGGGGATTACTTTTCACAACTAAGATTTAACATTAACGTACTACTGGTTGTATTCTGCAAAAAGAATATTACCACAGACTTGAGAAGGAGCAAATATCTTCAATAGTTCTGAAATCGTAGCCGCTATCAAACAAGAGTATGACCGTAATAGAATTGCTTGTCAATGAAATTAATTACATTTAAAAATGCATACTTGAATACCATAAAGTTGAAATAAGAAACAAGTTTACATATGTTTATGTTTACGTATTTGGCAGACACTTTTATCCAAAACGACATACACAAAAAATACATACAAAACAATCAGTGTAAACATGATCATTTAAGGGAAGAATGTAATAGAAAATATCAATACAAAGTGTAAAAACAGAATAAACAGTCTTTAGGTTCCTAAGATATATAGATATCTAATGTATTCATACATTGTTTATGTAGGATATACGCATGTATATATAACCTCATCATATTGTTTCTTCAATTTAAAAATAGCTGACTGTTTTTTCCCCCCTTCTCTGGGATTATATTCCCAGTTTTGATCTGGGACCTCTGGTCACTTAATGCATATAAGAATATTGTATTACTGTTAAGCAAACTATGAATAATAAAACATGTGTCCTTTATCATAGCTACACGTATGACAAAAAAGGGGGTTAAAATGAGTGGTATTCAGTGAGGTAAGATGAATGAAATGCGCTGACAGTTTATTGCTCCTGCCAAATGAACTGCAATGAGTGGGGCTTCACGGTGGCAGAGGGGTTAGTGTGTCTGCCTCACAATACGAAGGTCCTGCAGTCCTGGGTTCAAATCCAGGCTCGGGATCTTTCTGTGTGGAGTTTGCATGTTCTCCCCGTGAATGCGTGGGTTCCCTCCGGGTACTCCGGCTTCCTCCCACTTCCAAAGACATGCACCTGGGGATAGGTTGATTGGCAACACTAAAATTGGCCCTAGTGTGTGAATGTGAGTGTGAATGTTGTCTGTCTATCTGTGTTGGCCCTGCGATGAGGTGGCGACTTGTCCAGGGTGTACCCCGCCTTCCGCCCGATTGTAGCTGAGATAGGCGCCAGCGCCCCCCGCGACCCCGAAAGGGAATAAGCGGTAGAAAATGGATGGATGGATGGAGTGGAGCGGATCACCACTCCAAGATGGCCGCCTCGCGTCTCGTCAGTATCACACACACGTGTATGTGATACTGTACATGTGTATGTGGAATGTGAGAGTGTACACGTGTGAGTGTGAGTGTGTGTGTGTGTGTGTGTGTGTGTGTACATGTGTGTGTGTGATACTGCACATCTGTGTGTGGAATATGAGAGTGTACATGTGTGTGTGGAATGTGAGAGTGTACATGTGTGTGTTTGATACTGTACGTGTGTCTGTGGAATGTGAGTGTGTACACGTGTGAGTGTGAGTGTGCCGTCTGGAGCAAAAATCCCAGCAGTAGACATGATTATGTCTACTGCCGGGATTACATTCCACACACATGTACACTCTCACATTATCACACACACACGTGTACACTCTCACATTCCACACACACACGTACACTATCACATACACACGTGTACACTCTCACATTCCACACACACACGTACACTATCACACACACACATGTACACTCTCACATTGTTTGTGTGTGTGTGTGTGTGTGTGTGTGTGTGTGTGTGTGTGTGTACATGTTTGTGTGTGATACTGCACATCTGTGTGTGGAATGTGAAAGTGTACATGTGTGTGTGGAATGTGAGAGTGTACATGTGTGTGTGTGATAGTGTACGTGTGTGTCTGGAATGTGAGAGTGTACACGTGTGTGTCTGTGATACTGTACGTGTGTGTGTGGAATGTGAGAGTGTAAATGTGTGTGTGTGTGATACTGTACATGTGTGTGTGTGGAAGGTGAGAGTGTACATGTGTGTGTGTGTGATACTGTACATGTGTGTGTGGAAGGTGAGAGTGTACATGTGTGTGTGATACTGTACATGTGTGTGTGTGATACTGTACATGTGTGTGGAATGTGAGAGTGTGCATGTGTGTGTGTGATACTGGACATGCATGTGTGGAATGTGAGAGTGTACATGTGTGTGTGGAATGTGAGAGTGTACATGTGTGTGCGTGAGATACTGTACATGTGTGTGTGGAATGTGAGAGTGTACATGTGTGTGTGTGAGTGTGAGTGTGCATGTGCGTGTGTGTGTATGTGTGTGTGTGTGATATTGTACATATGTGTGGAATGTAAGAGTGTACATGTGTGTGTGTGATACTGCACATCTGTGTGTGGAATGTGAGAGTGTACGTGTGTGTGTGTGTGTGTGTGTGTGTGTGGAATGTGTGCGTGTACCTGTGTGTGTGTGTGATACTGCACATCTGTGTGTGGAATGTGAGCGTGTACATGTGTGTGTGTGATACTGTACGTGTGTGTGTGGAATGAGAGAGTGTACATGTGTGTATGTGATACTGTACGTGTTTGTGTGGAATGTGAGAGTGTAAATGTGTGTGTGTGATACTGTAAGTGTGTGTGTGTGGAATGCGAGAGTGTACATGTGTGTGTGTGATACTGTACATATATGTGTGGAAGGTGAGCCTATACATGTGTGTGTGATACTGTACATGTGTGTGTGTGATACTGTACATGTGTGTGGAATGTGAGAGTGTACATGTGTGTGTGTGTGATACTGTACATGCGTGTGTGGAATGTGAGAGTGTACGTGTGTGTGTGATACTGTACATGTGTGTGGAATGTGAGAGTGTACACGTGTGTGTGATACTGTACGTGTGTGTGGAATGTGAGAGTGTAAATGTGTGTGTGTGTGATACTGTACGTGTGTGTGTGTGGAATGTGAGAGTGTACATGTGTGTGTGTGATACTGTGCATGTGTGTGTGTGATACTGTACATGTGTGTGGAATGTGAGAGTGTACATGTGTGTGTGTGTGATACTGTACATGCGTGTGTGGAATGTGAGAGTGTACATGTGTGTGTGGTACTGTACATGTGTGTGGAATGTGAGAGTGTACACGTGTGTGTGATACTGTACGTGTGTGTGGAATGTGAGAGTGTAAATGTGTCTGTGTGTGATACTGTACGTGTGTGTGTGTGGAATGTGAGAGTGTACATGTGTGTGTGATAATGTGCATGTGTGTGTGGAATGTGAGAGTGTAAATGTATGTGTGATACTGTACATGCGTGTGTGGAATGTGAGAGTGTACATGTGTGTGTGGAATGTGAGAGTGTACATGTGTGTGTGTGAGATACTGTACACGTGTGCGTGGAATGTGAGAGTGTACATGTGTGTGTGTGATACTGTACATGCGTGTGTGGAATGTGAGAGTGTACGTGTGTGTGTGATACTGTACGTGTGTGTGTGTGGAATGTGAGAGTGTACGTGTGTGTGTGTGTGAGTGTGAGTGTGCATGTGCGTGTGTGTGTATGTGTGTGTGTGTGATATTGTACATATGTGTGGAATGTAAGAGTGTACATGTGTGTGTGTGATACTGCACATCTGTGTGTGGAATGTGAGAGTGTACGTGTGTGTGTGTGTGTGTGTGTGTGTGTGGAATGTGTGCGTGTACCTGTGTGTGTGTGTGATACTGCACATCTGTGTGTGGAATGTGAGCGTGTACATGTGTGTGTGTGATACTGTACGTGTGTGTGTGGAATGAGAGAGTGTACATGTGTGTATGTGATACTGTACGTGTTTGTGTGGAATGTGAGAGTGTAAATGTGTGTGTGTGATACTGTAAGTGTGTGTGTGTGGAATGCGAGAGTGTACATGTGTGTGTGTGATACTGTACATATATGTGTGGAAGGTGAGCCTATACATGTGTGTGTGATACTGTACATGTGTGTGTGTGATACTGTACATGTGTGTGGAATGTGAGAGTGTACATGTGTGTGTGTGTGATACTGTACATGCGTGTGTGGAATGTGAGAGTGTACGTGTGTGTGTGATACTGTACATGTGTGTGGAATGTGAGAGTGTACATGTGTGTGTGTGTGATACTGTACATGCGTGTGTGGAATGTGAGAGTGTACATGTGTGTGTGGTACTGTACATGTGTGTGGAATGTGAGAGTGTACACGTGTGTGTGATACTGTACGTGTGTGTGGAATGTGAGAGTGTAAATGTGTCTGTGTGTGATACTGTACGTGTGTGTGTGTGGAATGTGAGAGTGTACATGTGTGTGTGATAATGTGCATGTGTGTGTGGAATGTGAGAGTGTAAATGTATGTGTGATACTGTACATGCGTGTGTGGAATGTGAGAGTGTACATGTGTGTGTGGAATGTGAGAGTGTACATGTGTGTGTGTGAGATACTGTACACGTGTGCGTGGAATGTGAGAGTGTACATGTGTGTGTGTGATACTGTACATGCGTGTGTGGAATGTGAGAGTGTACGTGTGTGTGTGATACTGTACGTGTGTGTGTGTGGAATGGGAGAGTGTACACGTGTGTGTGTGATACTGTACGTGTGTGTGTTGAATGTGAGAGTGTACATGTGTTTGTGTGATACTGTACATGTAAGTGTGATACTGTACGTGTGTGTGATACTGTACATGTGTGTTATACTGTACATGTGAGTGTGATACTGGACATGTGTTTGATACTGTACATGTACCCTGCCTTCCGCCCGATTGTAGCTGAGATAGGCGCCAGCGCCCCCCGTGACCCCAAAAGGGAATAAGCGGTAGAAAATGGATGGATGGATAGCCCTAAATCAGTAGTGTCTCAAAGGGCTGCACAAACCACAACACAAACCACTACGACATCCTCGGTAGGGCCCACATACTGTACATGTGTGCATTATACTGTATATGTGTGTGTGATACTGTACATGTGTTTGTGTGTGTGAGTGTACATGTGTTTTGGGAGGAGATGAGAGATTAGCAGAGAAACAATTAGTGTGGAAATGTCCCTATTCACCATAGAAGTGATTAAATTTGGTATTTTTATAAATGACTGTGACATAGAAATGTTTTTCAACTCTATTATGCTTCAGACAACAATTTTTATTACATAAATATCGATTTATGAAAGTATGGCCTACATTTTCTATTTGGTTTAATGGTTTACAACTGTCAATCAAATCTTGGGAAATGATTAAAAATACAAAAGCCCCTGAATTGATATATTTTTAAAAAACATTTAAAGTGATTTAGGTTGCCCTTTTGACATTTTTTTTGAAAATTATTATTATTATTATTCATTATAATATTTCTTACTGTATTTGTATTTGATTTTGTTTTCTTTCCTTGATTTTGAAAGTGCTTTGAGTGTTGGGTGAATTATATTTGTATTTTTAAATACAAAAATAAAATAAAAAATACGCTGGCCAAAAAAAAACTATTTCCGGTGACGTCGACACCCGGAAAATGAGTGGCTCCTGTTGTTGTTGACAGTTCACATCCCCAACATTGACAAACATCGACCTAAAGAAAACGTAGTTTTTATTTTAAGGTCGGCGTTAGCTTATTGTCGCACCGTACATCTCCCGTCGTACTGGTGCAGTTGTTTATTGCCATTGACGCGACAAACTTCGCGACGTAGCATGGGCAGCTAGCATGTAGCAAACACTTGAGCTAACACGAGAGTTAGCATCGTGGTTTGCCGCCAAAAGGTGTGCGCGAGGACATTGTAACAAGGTATCGTGTCGCCGTTACTAAATGTGTAACACTCCACCATCCACAACTCTTTATTGTGGCTTTTTGGCGTGTTCTCAATGCAGATGGCGGTCGAGCTGGATGTGTTTGTGGGTAATACCACTATCATGGACGAGGAGGTTTATCAGCTCTGGTTGGATGGATACACAGGTAATGTATGACGTCATCCATTGGCCGGGTTACAGGTGAGCTGAGGCCTTTCCAGTACTGCACACGTAAATATGCAGTACGTTAGGGCTGGGCGATATTGCCTTTTTTTGATATCGCGATATTTTTAGACCATATCGCGATATACAATAGAACAATATTTTGCCTTGGCCTTGAATGAACACTTGATGCATATAATCACAGCAGTATGATGAATCTATGTGTATACATTAAAACATTCTTCTTCGTACTGCATTAATATTTGCTACTTTTAAACTTTCATACAGAGAGGGAAATCACAACTAAGTCAATTAACCAAAGGTGTATTTATTGAAGTTATTAAGCAATGTCATTTCCAAAACATAAAGATTGTCAGAGACATCTTAAGTGTCAAATAAAAATGAGCTGCATAATAGGAAATGAAATAGTATTCGTCCTTCACTATGTGGTATGTTACTACGGTTATGAAATTCTCTTCATTCTCTAGCGAGTGACTTTTCAAATGATGCTACATATTAGCAGTAATGCTACTTTTTTTAGCAACGCTTTTCCCCCCACACTTGACAAATTACAGTTGTCTGTTCGACATATTCCCACTTGAAGCCGAACCACCGCCAGACGATGGAAACCCTGCTGTTTTATTGGGAATTAAAGGCCTATTGAAATGAGATTTTCTTATCGAAACGGGGATAGCAGGCCCATTCTATTTGTCATACTTGATCATTTTGCTATATTGCCATATTTTTGCTGAAAGGATTTAGTAGAGAACGTCGACAATAAAGTTTGCAACTTTTGGTCGCTAATAAAAAAGCCTTGCCTGTACCGGAAGTAGCAGACGATGCGCGCGTGAAATCACGGGTTGTAGAGCTCCTTACATCGTCACATTTTTTACAATCATAGCCACCATCAGCCAGAGCGATTCAGACCGAGAAAGCGACAATTTCCCCTTTAATTTGAGTGAGGATGAAAGATTCGTGGATGAGGATAGTGAGAGTGAAGGACTAGAAAAAAAAATGGCGAGGGCAGTGAGAGCAATTCAGATGTTATTAGACACATTTACTAGGATAATTCTTGAAAATCCCTTATTTGCTTATTGTGTTACTAGTGTTTTAGTGAGATTATATGGTACCTGACAGTCGGAGGGCGTGGCCACAGATGTGGTGTCCGCCAGTGTCTCTGGTGGGAGGAGGTAATAGTCCGCAGCTGTAGGAGGACGCAAGGTCCGCTCATAACTACGGTAAGAGCCAACTTATTACCACAATTTTCTCACCGAAACCTGCCGGTTGACATGTGGTAGGGAACTATGTTCGCTTGACCGCTCTGTTCCATAGTAAAGCTTCACCTTCGGGAATTTTAAACAAGGAAACACCAGCTGTGTTTGTGTGGCTAAAGGCGGCCGCAATACACCGCTTCCCACTTCCATCTTTCTTCTTTGACTTCTCCATTATTAATTGAACAAATTGCAAAAGATTCAGCAACACAGATGTCCAGAATACTGTGTAATTATGCGATTAAAGCAGATTACTTATTGCTTGGATCGGGCTGGAAAAAAATGTCCGCTACAACCGGTGACGTCAAACGCACGCGTCGTCATACCGCGACGTTTTCAACAGGACACTTCGCGGGAAATTTAAAATTGCAATTTAGTAAACTAAACCGGCCGTATTGGCATGTGTTGCAATGTTAATATTTCATCATTGATATATAAACTATCAGACTGTGTGGTCAGTAGTAGTGGGTTTCAGTAGGCCTTTAAGTTTTCCTTCATTTGTTACCAGATCCGCACCTTCTTTCTCTCGTACGGCTACGTTAGCAGCTAATGTAGCCCATTATGTTACCTCTCTGCTCTCAGAGGGCGGACACGTATGTGACGTATGACGTGACGTATGTAAGAATGTACGCCTGCTTGTCTGTGAGCATGAAAGACAGGAAAGAGTGAGAAGAACCTGAAGTTTACGCCCGCAGCTAAAAGCAACTGCGTGAGAACGTATACTCGAATATTACGATATAGTCATTTTTCTATATCGCACAGAGACAAACCCACGATATATCGTATATATCGCCTAGCCGTACAGCACGTGTTCAGAATCAGAATTGTCCGATACCTGCTCATTCAGCCAAGACACTTTGAAGCCCGTCCGCCCCGGCGCTCAGCGCCAGCTCCGCAGCCCCGTCTCTTCATCGGCATCTCTTCCAGTTTCTCCAAAATGACGTTGGTGTGGCAGAGACCCAGCAGCTGGTCTCCATGGCCAAAAGTCTCCCTGGAGGCAGATCGAGAAGTCCACAAAAAAGCACCGCTGAAGTCATGAGAGTACCACCCCTTGTCACACAGTCCTTAAGGGTCCCTAACCAAAAGGCAAAAAAACCCCAAAAAACACATGAAAAAAGAGAGAAACATCAGGAACACCAAAGGATGACACAAGAGCACAGAGCTCCTACCACCAGAGGCCACTACAGCGGCGCCATCTTGGAAAAAAATTAGGACTGCAATGAACAACTATTTTAATATTTGACAAGTCATAGACTATCTTAAAGGGGAACATTATCACAATTTCAAAAGGGTTAAAAACAATAAAAATCAGTTCCCAGTGGCTTGTTGTATTTTTTGAAGTTGTTTTCAAAATTTTACCGGTCCCCGAATAGCCCTCAAAAAAGCTTTAAAGTGCTTGATTTTCGCTATTTGCGCTACGACTATCCATTTCCCTGTGACGCCATACAGTGCTACCAATGTAAACAAACAATGCCGAATAGCACAGCAAGATACAGCGACATTAGCTCGACATTAGCTCGAATTCAGACTCGGATTTCAGCGGTTTAAGCGATTTAACAGATTACGCATGTATTGAAACGGATGGTTGGAGTATGAAAGTATTGAAGAAGAAACTGAAGCTATTGAGCGATTAGCTATTGACGCTATTCATAGCCATAGCATGGCCGAATAGCTGCGTTAGCATCGCCGGTAAAATGTGCGGACCAAACGATCAGGACTTTCGCATCTTGTGACACTGGAGCAACTTAAATCCGTCGATTGGTTAATTGTTTTTTTCGCATTAAATGCGGGTGGAAGGAAACGTATTATTGCAAATGCATCTGCAGGTTATCCATACATCTCTGTGCCATGCCTGCTTTGGCACCGCTGGTAAATAGCATGTTAGCATCGATTAGCGCAGCATGTTAGCATGGATTAGCTGGCAGTCAACATCAACAAAACTCACCTTTGTGGTTTAATTGACTTTATAATTGCAACTGCATCTGCAGGTTATCCATACATCTCTGTGCCATGTCTGCTTTAGCACCGCCGGTAAATAGCATGTTAGCGTCGATTAGCGTAGCATGTTAGCATCGATTAGCTGGCAGTCACGCCGCGACCAAATATGTGTGATTAGCACATAAGTCGACATCAACAAAACTCACCTTTGTGATTTAGTTGAATTTATCGTTGCAAATGCATCTGCAGGTTATCCATACATCTCTGAGCCATGTCTGTCATCGCCGGTAAAATGCGGAGAGACTCTGGCACATTCAATGGGGGTCTGGCGGCAGACACTTTCGCATCTTCGGGCCAGTGGTGCAACTTGAATCCCTCCCTGTTAGTGTTGTTACACCCTCCGACAACAGACCGACGAGGCATGATGTCTCCAAGGTTCCAAAAAATAGTCGAAAAAACGGAAAATAACAGAGCTGAGACCCAATGTTTGCAATGTGTTGAAAATGAAAATGGCGGCTGTGTTACCTCGGCGACGTCACGTTCTGACGTCCTCACCACATGAGCGATAAACAGAAAGGCGTTTAATTCGCCAAAATTCACTCATTTAGAGTTCGGAAATCGGTTAAAAAAACATATGGTCTTTTTTCTGCAACATCAAGGTATATATTGACGTTTACATAGATCTGGTGATAATGTTCCCCTTTAACAATTAGTCAGATTATAAAGCATACACATATTCAGTGGCTCTAATTTAGCCATCAATTTTTAAATTCAGCTTGAGATACTTTTAGGCATGTGCTTACGAACAACAAAGATGGATGATTCATTCATAAATATACTGTATCTGTATACTGTATCTACAGTCATGATCAAAAGTGTACATACACTTGTAAAGAAACATTATGTCATGGCTGTTTTGAGTTTCCAATCATTTTTACAACTCTTATTTTTTTGTGATGTAGTGATTGGAGCACATACTTGTTGGTCACAAAAAACATTCATGAAGTTTGCTTCTTTTTTGAATTTATTATGGCTTTACTGAAAATGTGAGCAAATGTGCTGGGTCAAAAGTATACATACAGCAATGTTAATATTTGCTTACATGTCTCTTGGCAAGTTTCACTGCAATAAGACGCTTTTGGTAGCCATCCACAAGCTTCTGCTTCAATTTTTGACCACTCTTGACAATTGATGCAGTTCAGCTACATTTTTTTTTATTTTTTACATGGACTTGTTTCTTCAGCATTGTCCACACGTTTAAGTCAGGACTTTGGGAAGGCCATTCAAAACCTTCATTGTAGCCTGATTTAGCCATTCCTTTACTACTTTTGATGTGTGTTTGGGGTCATTGACCTGTTGGAACACCCAACTGCGCCCAACACCCAACCTCCGGGCTGATGATTTTGGCTTGTCCTGAAGAACTTGGAGGTAATCCTCCTTTTTCATTGTCCCGTTTACTCTCTGTAAAGCACCAGTTCTATTGGCAGCAAAATAGGCCCACAGAATAATACTACCACCACCAATCTTGACGGTAGGTGTGGTGTTCCTGGGATTAAAAGCCTCACCTTTTCCGCTCCAAACATATTGCTGGGTATTGTGGCCAAACAGTTCAATTTTAGTGTGATTTGACATCACACGGATAAAAATAAGACCTTCTGGAGGAAAAAAATTGAGCTGTTTGGCCACAAAACCCAGCAATATGTTGGGAATTGTGATCAACAAGTATGTGCTCCAATCACTCTATCACAAAAAAATAAAATTTGTAGAAATGATTTGATACTTAAGACAGCCATGACATTATGTTCTTTACAAGTGTATGTAAACTTTATATTCTGTATATTCTGATCATTCGGTAGTTACAAAGGTTTTAATAACTTTTTAACTTCTGTCAATTTAAAACTAAGGACAGGAAAAGTGCTTAATAAATCAAGTATATTTTGTATTAAAAAAAAATGGCAGTTAATACAACAATACCAAAAAGGAAACTAGTATTTTGTGAGGATGTGTTTAAAAGAGCTGCACACTAATGTATTATTGGTTATTGATTATCTTTTAGCATTTTTAGCAGTCTAATAGACTCAATGCATATTGTTGATTAATTGTTAACATTGTATGTTTAATCTTACGATACTGGCACATTGGTGCCGTATTTTAAGTGTGTGTAAGTAAGTAATTAAGTATACTTTTCAAAGATAAAATCACAAATTGCTGTACAAAACATAAGTGAATTAAAACAATTCAATTAAACCAACATCATGAAATGTGGATTAAAAATTATAGTTAAAAGCTTTACTAAAAAGAGAAGTCTTAAAATGGCGGACTTTGGCTAAAATGATAGTTACATATATTTTTCACGCAAGTTCGTCTCACACTCGTTAGCTAGCTAGAAAGATACAGGCTAAATATCTTACCCAATTGAGACCGCATCCTCCAGATGTTTGATATTCCTCCGCTTTTAATATCGTGTCATAAATACAAGACCTGCTTTGCAAAATGAGCAAGTTATTCATCTTTTTCACCAGAATAGTAGAAAATATTCCCACACTTTACATGTTTTACGTGGTGATGCGAGCGGCTGTGCTGACTCGCTTCCTCCGGAAAAACACGAGTGATGACGTCACGACTGTCGACAAATGTATTAGTCGCCGACAAATGTCATAGTCGACGAATCATTACACTCTTCATATGTATATGCCTTCTTTAATGTAAATATAATTATGTTTGTTAAGCAAGAGAAACATTTGCCACTCAGCAACCGGTTGAAGTTGTCGTCGACCTGTCATCCAAGTCAACTGGGATAGGCTCCAGCTTCCTGCAACCAGCGATATAGAACATTAATTAAGCATTCACGACTGATTTGTGCACTTTTCACAGTGAACGATGCGGTAAAGGTGAGAATGGAGGGCGGCGTGCTGGAAGAGTGTGAAGCCAGCTCGGATGTTCTGCTGAGTGACACCATGGACCAGTACAGAACTTTCCAGATGTGCGAGCGTCTTCTGCACAGTCCCGCCAAACTGGCCAACCAGCTGCTGTTCCAGATCCCACCTCATCGACAAGCCATGCTCATAGAGAGGTGAAGTAGCACAAAGTTACTGTGGAACTTTTGAGGTTTTTCCATTTTTTCATTTCATTTGGAAACTTTTTTTTTTTCACTCTTCCCATCCTAAAAACTAAATACCGTTTATAAAGGGGCAGCTTGCAACTTGCTCACGGTTACATTTTTTAAACCCAAAAATATAACAAGTACATCACTGGCTAGCTTATTATACCATTAGTGGTTTAACAGAAGATCTTTTTTAAATGCCTTTCTATATTCAGAGTTTTCCACAGGTCATTAATTAGCATTAAAAGCTATGAAATGGATTTGGTTAAAATTGAGGCATTGAATTGCAGTAAAAAGCATTAAAGACTGATGTGCCAGATGCACTACCGTATTTTCCCGATCATAGGGCGGACCAGATTATAAGGCGCACTGTCGATAAGCGGGTCTATTCAGGTCTTTTTCCCCAAAAAAGCGCTTCGGATTATAAGGCGCGATAAAAGGGTCATATTATGATTTTTTTCTAAATGTGGTCTACATAATATGTGATGGTGGTTCTTTGCTTACAATGTTGCATAGATGATGTTTTACACATCATCTTCAAGTCGCTTCTGACAGTCTCTTCAGGATTCGCCGTTTTGTGGACGGTCTTATTTAGGGGCCTCCACTTCGACCAGCGTCTTCTCTCCGTCATCTTTGTTGTGGCGGTGTAGCGTGCAAGGACGGGAGTGGAAGAAGTGTCAAAAGATGAAGCTAACTGTTTTAATGAAATTCAGACTTTACTTCAATCAACGACGGAGCAGCATCTCCTCTTCTGTGGCTGACTTGTGCAATAACAACGCCGGAAATGTGTCCCGTGAAAAACCGTCAGACTGGAACTCTGTAGTAACTAAAGTTCCTTGAGTGAATAATGTAAACTCACTACACCGGTAGTTTTTAGAGCTTCCATAGCGAGTTTCCTGAAAGATATAAGTTAGAACTTTACACTACTTTATATTACAAATTGCAATAGCGGAGGATGAATGTTCCATAACAAAAATATAGAGAAAAATAAGGACTACAAAGACGGAGGTGCGCAAATTTTCAGGACTCATGCAGATCTCAAATAGACATCTGCAGGTACAAGGAAAAGTTGCTTTTGCATGATATTGTGAAACAAAACGCCAGATAATTTCCTGCTAATGGAGGCCACACACATAGTAATACTTGTATCTCTGCTTACGGCAGCTGTAATATGCCGACAATCCAAGCGATGCGGCTTCAAAGTCATACTAAAACATTTTGACAGATTTTTGAGTGCTGTGTGTAATGTTCTTTATTTTCAATGGAACATTTAAAGTTTTGGTGTTGTTTACTGCCATACAAGTACTGTATCTCTTATGTGTGACTGTTGTCATATTGCAGACTACACGTATCTCTTATGTGTGATTGCCATCTACTGGTCACACCTATCATTACACCATGTACCAAATAAATTGCTTCGAGGTCGGTAAGCACAACCAGAAGTATTCCGTACATTAGGCACACAGGTTTCTAAGGCGCCCTGAAAATTAAATGATTTTAAGTGCGCCTTATAGTTAAAAAAATACAGTACTTTAAAGATTTCATACAATTGTTAGCAATAGTCAATTAAAGCAACGATAAATGTAAATTAACTTGATATTGATAGTGTGTTTTTGGCTTTTAAAATGGAAAATAAGCGGAAAATAACTGACAAAAATAAATGCAGGCTGCATAGTCTACAATTACTGTGCTAGAATAAATAAAGTTTAACAAAATGAATAATAAATATGTTTCTTAAATCAACTGTCGATTAAATCTAAGTGCAAATAAAAATACAGCTTCACCGCTTTAGTCATAAAATTTTTGCGCCGAAGAATCTTCTCTATGACTTTTTAGCTCCAGACTTCTATATTTTGATGTTGTCATTACTGCAACAAGTGGTGGAAAAGTGTATTACAACTGAGTACCTCTGCGGCCCACACGGACTACGGCTGAGAAACATATTTTTTGGTGGCCCTCTAGAGCAGTGGTTCTCAAATAGGGGTATGCGTACCCCTGGGGGTACTTGAAGGTATGCCAAGGGGTACGTGAGATTTTTTTTTTAAATATTCTAAAAATAACACAAATTCAAAAATAAACAAAGCAGGATATTATGACCATACCCATCCATTATTTGTTAAATCAAAACTTATGAAATTTCAAGATATTGTTTATTATAAAATAACACAGATAATGTTCAAAGCAAAAATAAATACTCTTCCAGAAGGAATTCAAAAATACTTCTCTCTACAGATCAGCAAATACAATCTAAGAGATGAATCTAAGTTTATTTTACCAAAAGCAAGACTAGTTGTTAAACGTAGATGTTTATCTGTTCTCGGTGTTAATTTGTGGAATTCTGTTGGTAAAGAAATAAAAATGAGTGACTCAGTATTTAATTTCAAAAAGAACATGTCACAATGTATTTTAAAAAGTTATGTGAACTATAAATTTATGTTTGTTTGGTTAAATGTTGTATTTAGAACGTATGTATGTTTATCTATTTACAGAAAAGTGTATGTGTGTAGGTACATATTTTTGTATTATTTGTTGGGGGGCAGCCTGAATGTGGATGCTGAATGACTATATTTCTTTTTGTGTTGCAGAATTATTAGAAAAGGTAACTTAATTGAATGTAAAAAATGTATGTTGGGCATATAAGCTTTTTTGCTTCTGCCTGTTTCAGTCATGTTATTCATTTTTGAATCGTGATCTATGTTTGAATGTGTTTTTGTTAGACTGAAAATAAACTGAAACTGAAAAACTGAAAAAATCCTTTATAAATATATTTATTGAATAATACTTAAAAAAAATCTGAATGTAAGTCCATAAACTGTGAAAAGAAATGCAACAATGCAATATTCAGTGTTGACAGCTAAATTTTTTGTGGCCATGTCCCATAAATATTGATGTTAAAGATTTATTTTTTTGTGAAGAAATGTTTAGAATGAAGTTCATGAATCCAGATGGATCTCTATGACAATCCCCAAAGAGGGCACTTTAAGTTGATGATTACTTCTATGTGTAGAAATATTTATTTATAATTGAATCACTTGTTTATTTTTCAACAAGTTTTTAGTTATTTTTATATATATTTTTTTCAAATAGTTCAAGAAAGACCACTACAAATGAGCAATGTTTTGCACTGTTATACAATTTAATAAATCAGAAACTGATGACATAGTGCTGTATTTTACTTCTTTATTTCTTTTTTTCAACCAAAAATGCTTTGCTCTAATTAGGGGTACTTGAATTAAAAAAATGTTCACAGGGGGTACATCTCTGAAAAAAGGTTGAGAACCACTGTTCTAGAGCAGGGGTCCCCAAACTACGGCCTTTTTTTTTTTTTTAATATATTTTTTTTAAATCTGTCTTTTCTCATCCATTTTCTACCGCTTGTTACTCTCGGTGTCTCTTAGCCGTTCAGGAAAATCATATTGTCTAAAAATGCATTTTTTCATCCATAACGTGACATCAAGTGCACATTCTTTCAGTCAATTAGTTTGCGAGGAATATATATATATATATATATATATATATATATATATATATATATATATATATATATATATATATATATATATATATATATATATATATATATATATATATATATATATATATATATATATATATATATATATATACACACACACACACACACATGTGTATATATATATATATATATATACACATACATACATACAGCCCGGCCCCGGGCCAAATTGTTTTAACCCAATGCGGCCCCCGAGTGAAAACGTTTTGGGACCCCTGCTCGAGTGGGTGCTTGTGACCCAACAATGGTATGGTTAGGAAACATTGTTACTATTATATGTTATGATTACATTAGTGCTTAATTTGGCAATAGTTGGTGTGAACTGTTTAGCTATTTAACATTATTATTGTCAAATGCTTACAATTTTGTCTATACAGACAACTGTATGCTTTTGACTGTATGTAACCATAATGTGCCGTAGGACATGGTCATAAAATTTGATTTCAGTTGCATTAAAAAGGCATTAAATTGAAAATTAAATCAGATTTGCTGATATCTGCAGAAACCCTGATATTTTTCACAATGACTACTTATATTGACGTACACCAGCGCTTCTCTATTGTGTTCTGCTATGTTTATTCTAGGAGAAAGAAAACATTTTGCGCCCTGCCCCCCACTCTCCGCCGCAATTATAAATAATTTAGTTTGTCAATGAAATTGTCGTAGGTGCACCACACCACTCCTCAAGAGAGGATGGGTCAAAGGCAGAGACTACTTTTATACGTGTTATACATGTGACGGTAAAGATCGTCTTAACATTAGAGCAAACAAAAAAATTACATATTGATCAAATGACAACTTTTTTAACAATGTTTTTAGTCTGTAACAGATTTTTTTTTTTTTTATTCTTATAAATGGACATTTTTTTACTGACTTGAACCATTTGATAAAAGATACAATTAAATAAACTAAATAAATAATACATTCAAATTGATCAGCAACATTAACTCAGGAGCACAATATATGAAATGGTTTTGACCTAAAAAACAAACATGAATTAAAAAATTTTTTTTAAATCAAAAGTAAGTCAGGATTATGACTACCATGCGGACGTTTTGCAATAAGTAGCTTTTCACAGGGGGGTTTGAAGCATCCATCCGTTCTTTTTCTGCCGCTTGTCCCTTTTGGGGTCGCGTGGGTGTGTGATACTGATAAAGCCGCCATCGCACCGCGCCTCCACTATATGCGAAGGACCGACATCCACATCCGCAAAAGCAGTTTCAGGAAAGGAAACTAACATTTTGCAGTCATGTTGTTGTTCTGGTAGAATTTAAAAACAACGATAGCTAACATGAACGATTTAAACTGCTACCATTGGCTAACAACACACAAAGCCAATGTGCGTGCATGTGTTATATTTTTACGTACCTAGTCTACGTCATTACGTCCTAAAAGACGTAAGTGGGCGAGACATTATTCTTAAAACACATAGAAATGCTAAATAATTTTCCAAATTCAATTAAGTTCAAAATAGGGATAGCACATATTAATGAACATATAAATATTATGTAAATATGTCAGGTTTGTGTATATTTATTATCAAATAACAATAAAAACACAGCAAAAAGTCAGGATTACTACCACCGGCTCATTAACATGCAGGTAAGTGAAGGAGAGTTTAAAAAAAGGTAATAACTTTAACAATAATAATAAAATGAAATAAAAAAGGGATGTATTGCATTGCACACAGCCCAAATAAAGTGCCATAAAAAGTCATACAAGTGTATAAAGAAGCTAACCACTGCATTTAGTTAAGTGGAAAAACAATGAACGTGTTTTTTTAACTTGAGTCATGGATGATGACGGTATCACGTGTGGTGTAATGACATTTATGCTGCGGGGGCGCCTCATTCATTTCACAAGTGTAAAATAAGGTAATGGTAAGGTAATGCTTACTGTGCTGACGTCTTGTGAGGTTTGCTAAAGTTTCACATGATGTCCCCTGCATAATACTCTGTGAGAACACACACAGTGACTTGTCAAAATGACAAATTGAGAAGCTCTAGACTTTAGAGGTTCTCTCATCGCCTCTTTCTAAGAATATCTGCATTTAACGGTCAAATATGTGTTTCTTCCCTGACGTAGTAATTAAGAGTCTTAACCTTAGCTGCCTCCTTTTCAATCTGCCTTTTCTGAATTAGATACTACGCCTTTAAAGATCAATTTGTGCGCGAAGTTCTGGGAAAGAAGCTGTCAAAAGGAACCAAGAAAGACCTGGACGACATCAGTGCCAAGACAGGTGTGACTCTGAAAAGCTGCCGACGTCAGGTAAGTGTAATTTTAATTTTTGACCGGTTAGTTTAGTTTCATGTGCGTCAGGGATTGATTCACATAATTGACAGTAGGGATGTCCGATAACATTTGACTGCCGATATTATCGACAGATAAATGCTTTAAAATGTATAATCGGAAATTATCCGTATCGGTTTCAAATAGTAACATTTATGACTTTTTAAAACGCAGCTGTGTACACGGACGTAGGGAGAAGTACAGAGCGCCGATAAACCTTAAAGACACTTCCTTTGCGTGCCGGCCCAATCACATAATATCTACGGCTTTTCACACACACAAGTGAATGCAAAGCGCACTTGATCAACAGCCATACAGGTCACACTGAGGGTGGCCTTATAAACAACTTTAACACTTACAAATATGCGCCACACTGTGAACCCACAACAAACAAGAATGACAAACACATTTCAGGAGAACATCCGCACCGTAACACAACATACACACAACAGAACAACACCGTAACACAACATACACACAACAGAACAAATACCCAGAATCCCTATGCAGCACTAACTCTTATGGGATGCTACAATATACACCCCCCACAACCCCCTACCCTCCCACCTCAACCCGCCCACCTTAACCTCCTCATGCTCTCTCAGGGAGAGCATGTCCCAAATTCCAAGCTGCTGTTTTGAGGCATGTTAAAAAAAATAATGCACTTAGTGACTTCAATAATAAATATGGCAGTGCCATGTTGGCATTTTTTTTCATAACTTGAGTTGATTTATTTTGGAAAACCTTGTTACATGGTCCAGCGGGGCATCACAACAAAATTAGGCATAATAATTTGTTAATTCCACTACTGTATATATTGGTATCGGTTGATATTGGTATCGGTAATTAAGAGTTGGACAATATTGGATATCGGTAAAAAAGTAATTATCGGACATCTCTAGTTGACAGTTATTTTGCATGGGTGGACCTATTTGTGTTTCTAAATAAGGTTGTAAATGTATTAGCAAAATTTCTGCAGTGCATAGTAATAAAACATATTTGAAATAATCTGGTTGGTTCGGTTTCATGGGCGTCAGTAGTTGATTGACATTGTTGAGTGTTTTTTCATGTGATGACGTAGAGCTGAGCGATATATCGATATACTGGGTATATCCCGGGTTTGTCTCTCACGCAGTTGCTTTTAGCTGCTGACATTACACTACAGGCTCTTCTCGCTCTTTCTTGTCTCCTCACAGAAAGCAAGCGCACCTTGTTACATAGGTCACATACGTATACGCCCTCGCGGAGCAGAGAGGTAGCAGCATGGGTAACGTTAGCTGTGGTGCGAGCTGTAATACGAGAGAAAGAAGGTACGAATCTGGTAACAAATGAAGGAAGAATTAATTCCCATTAAAAACAGCAGGGGGTCCATCGTCTGGCGGTGGTTTGGCTTCAAGTGGGAATATGTCCAACAGACAACCGTAATTTGTCAAGTGTGGGGCAAAAGCGTTGCTACAAAAAGTAACATTACGTCTTGTATGGGTGTATGTGTGAATGTGTGTGTCTTTGTCGTCTTACTTGTTGTTTGTGCCATGTGGTCCTGGTTGGTTCGACCTGAGTGGGGTGTGAGGGTGCGTGGGTGGTTTTAGGGGTAAAGGTATGAAGAATTCACTGACTTTAAAATTGTACTGTTTCGACTTGCACCTTTTCTCTGTATATGTGAAAAAGTCAATAAAAAAAGTTGGATTAAAAAGTAACATTACTGCTAATATGTAGCAGCAATTGAAAAGTCACCTGCTAGAGAATGAAGAGTGCTTATGCCGCATGTTAACATCTCCATTTGGTGCCACACGCCTACACCATCATGCACAAAAGTGCACTTTATTTGTTTTAAACTATTGTAGTGGCATTCTGTACAAAAAGTGCACTTTAATTTAGTGTTGTTTTGATATGTCATCTTAGTGACATCATGCACAAAAGTGCACTCATAGCTTGTTTTAAAATGTCTCTGACAATGTTTCACTTTCTGTTTTGGAAATAGCATTAATGTGTGTGCCACTGCTTAATAATTGTTTAATAAATACACTTTTGCTAAATTGACTTATTCCATATGTTCCTTGACTGCACTTAAATGTAGAATATATGTAGAATATATTTATATTATCCATATATTATATATATATATAATATATGTTATATATTATTTATAATTATTATTGTCTATTGTGAGGGAACTGTGGTGCTGAATTTCCCCCAGGGATCAATAAAGTACTTTCTATTCTATTCTATTTGTTTTCCCTCCCTGCATTAAAGTTTAAAGGTTGCATATATTAATGCAGTATGACGAAGAATGTTTTAATTTTGACACATAGAATCATCATGCTGCTGTGATTATATGCATCAAGTGTTCATTCAAGGCTAAGGCAAAATATGGAGATATATAAGGTGTATCGCGATATGGCCTAAAAATATCGAGATATTAAAAAAAGGCAATATCGCCCAGCCCAACATTGACCTACTTGTGTAGCTAAATAAGGTCGTCAATGTATTAGCAATATTTCTGCAGTGCCAAGTAATAAACATGATTTGAAATAATCTGGTTAGTTCAGTTTTATGTTTGACAGTGGTGGATTGACGTAGTTGATAGTGTTTTTCATGTGTTGTCCTACTCGTGTACCTAAATAAGGTCGTGCAGAGTAATAAACATTGTTGGAAATAATCTGGTTAGTTCAGTTTCATGTGTGTAAGTAGATGACGAGTGTTTTTTCATGTGTTGACCTACTCGTTTGGCTAAATAAGGTCATGAATGTATTAGCAACATTTCTGCAGTGCACAGTAATAAACATTGTTTAAAATAATCTGGTTAGTTCAGTTTCATTTGTGTAAGTAGATAAGTGTTTTTTCATGCGTTGATCTACTCGTTTGGCTAAATAAGGTCATGAATGTATGTATTAGCAACATTTCTGCAGTGCACAGTAATAAACATTGTTTAGGATAATCTGGTTAGTTCAGTTTCATGTGTGTCGGTGGTTGATTGATATAGTTGACAGTGTTTTTTCATACCTTGACCAACACGTGTAGCTAAATAAGGTCATGCAGAGTAACAAACATTCTTTGAAATGATGTGGTTAGTTCAGTTTCTTGGGCGTCAGTGGTTGAATGACACAGTTGACAGTGATTTTTCATGCCTTGACCTACTCGTGTAGCTAAATAAGGTTGTGAAAGTATTAGCAACATTTCTGCAGTGCACAGTAATACACATTATTTGAAATAATCAGGTTAGATCAGTTTCACGTGCGTCAGTGATTGATTGACATAGTGGACAGTGTGTTTTATTTGTTGACTTACTCGTGTGGCTAAATAAGGTTGTGAAAGTATTAGCAACAATTCTGCTGTGCACAGTAATAAACATAGTTTAAAATAGTCTGGTTAACTCAGGTTCATGTGTCTCAGTAGTTGATTGATATAGTTGACAGTGTTTTTTCATGCCTTGACCTACTCGTGTAGCTAAATAAGGTCATGCAGAGTAATACACATTGTTTAAAATAATCTGGTAAGTTCATTTTCATGTGTGTCAGTGGTTGATCAACACAGTTGACAGTGATTTTTCATGCCTTGACCTACTTGTGTGGCTAAATAAGGTTGTGAAAGTATTAGCAAAATTTCTGCAGTGCACAGTAATAAACATTCTTTGAAATAATCAGCTCAATTGACAGCTAGTAGGCAGGGCTCTGATTATGTACAGTAGGTGATGCTCACATGTGGGTTCCATTTGATCATTTCTCCACTCTCGTTTTCCAAACTATTCATACGCGCCTTTCCTCTCGCTCATTTCCTGTGAGAATACAGCTTTAGGAAAAAATGCCTTGAGTCATCTTAAAGAAAAGTGAGTTTTGATGTTGTCACGGTACGTAGCAAAAA
The DNA here is from genome assembly GCF_033978795.1 of Nerophis ophidion. NCBI lineage: Eukaryota > Metazoa > Chordata > Actinopteri > Syngnathiformes > Syngnathidae > Nerophis > Nerophis ophidion. The sequence continues at coordinate 17,486,065 of NC_084615.1, forward strand.
CAAAATTGGACGTCACACATCTATTAAATTCTTACTACAATCATCATATATGTTTTATAGCAGTGGTTTTTCAACTGGGGGTACGCGTACCCCCGGGGGTACTTGAAAGTATGCCAAAGGATATGTGAGATTTTTCAAAAATATTGTAAAAATAGCAACAATTCAAAAATCCTTTGTAAATATATTTATTGAATAATACTTCAACAAAATATGAATGTAAGTTCATAAACTGTGAAAAGAAATGCGACAATGCAATATTCAGTGTTGACAGATAGATTTTTTTGTGGACATGTCCCAAAATTATTGATGTTAAAGATTTCTTTTTTTGTGAAGAAATGTTTAGAATGAAGTTGATGAATCCAGATGGATCTCTATTACAATCCCCAAAGAGGGCACTTTAAGTTGATGATTACTTCTATGTGTGGAAATCTTTATTTATAATTGAATCACTTGTTTATTTTTCAACAAGTTTTTAGTTATTCTTGTAATTTTTTTTCCAAATAGTTCAAGAGAGACCACTACAAATGAGCAATATGTTGCACTGTTATAAAATTTAATAAATCAGAAACTGATTAAATAGTGCTGTATTTTACTTCTTTGTCTCTTTTTTTCAACCAAAAATGCTTTGATCTGATTAGGGGTAGTAAATAAAAAAATGTTCACAGGGGGTACATCACTGAAAAAAGGTTGAGAACCGCTGTTTTATAGGATAGGAGTTCATTTTCTGTGTGTTGTTTCGTTTCAGTTTGACAACTTCAAGCGTGTTTTCAAAGTAGTGGAAGAGCTCAAGGGCCCCCTAGTGGAGAACATTCGTCAGCATTTCCTTCTCTCTGACAAGCTCGCAAGGTAAAAAGACTTTTAGGTTTGGACTTTACCACCAAAGTGTTGCTAATTTGAACTTGATGTATTCTCGGGATGTTAACTAACTATCCAGGATACGCCTTTCTTGGCCTGTTTCAGGGATTATGCTGCCATTGTTTTCTTTGCCAACAATCGCTTTGAGACGGGGAAAAGGAAGCTGCAGTATCTCACCTTCCAGGACTTTGCTTTCTGCGCCGGGCAGCTCATCAACAACTGGACAGTCGGAGCCGTTGGTGAGTTGTTGTTTTTTTCTTAGCATGAGATGAAAGTAGGGCTGGGCGATATATTGATATAAACGATATATCGCGGGTTTGTCTCTGTGCGATATAGAAAATGTCTATATCGTAATATTGGAGTATACCTTCTCACGCAGTTGCTCTTAGCTGCGGGCATTACACAACAGGCGTTTCTCACTCCTTCTCGTGAAACAGACGTAAAACAAGCCCGCCTTCTTACACGTCACATACTCTCGTGTGTCTAGCGTCATACACTCTCGCCGAGCAGAGAGGTAGCAACATGGCTAACGTTAGCTGAGGCTGGTGGCGCAAGCGGAGCGGAGCGAGTGAGTGACATTACAAGAGAAATAAGGTGCGAAACCGGTCCTTGCACGCTACACCGCTACAACAAAGAGGACAGGAAGAAGACGCCGTCGAAGGTGGGCCACGTAAATAAGACCACCCACAAAACGGTGAATCCTGAAGCGAGTGTCAGAAAGCGACTTGAAGATAATGTGTAAAACATCATCTATGCAACATTTTGAGAAAAAAAACACTATTACTTGTTATGTAGACCACAAGAAAGTCTTTTACATCTAGAAAAAAAAATCATAAAATGACCCCTTTAATGCGTCTTATAATCCAGTGCGCCTTTTGTATGATAAAAGACCTGACGAGACCCACTCATCAGCAGTGCGCCTTATCATCCGGTGACAGAGGTGGGTAGTAATGCGCTACATTTACTCCGTTACATTTACTTGAGTAACTTTTGGGATAAATTGTACTTCTAAGAGTAGTTTTAATGCAACATACTTTTACTTTTACTTGAGTATATTTATAGAGAAGAAACGCTACTTTTACTCCGCTCCATTTATCTACATTCAGCTCGCTACTGATTTTTATCGATCTGTTAATGCACGCTTTGTTTTGGTTTGTCAGACAGACTTTCAAAGTAGGATCTATCAAATGCCTGCGTTTCACCAATCAAATTTAGTCACTGGTGATTAGGGCTGGGCGATATATCGATATATCCGATATATCGCAGGTTTGTCTCTGCGCAATATAGAAAATGACTATATCGTAATATTCGAATATACGTTCACACGCAGGATTTTTAGCTGCGGGCGTACACTTCAGGCTCTCCTCGCTCTTTCCTGTCTCTCCTTCTCGCAGACAAGCATGCTTACATACGTCACACGTCACATACACGACCTCGCAGGGCAGAGAGGTAGCGACGTGGCTAATGTTAGCTGCTGACGTAGCCGTACGAGAGAAAGAGGGTGCGGATCTGGTAACAAATGAAGGAAGACTTAATTCCCAATAACAACAGCAGGGTTTTCATCGTCTGGCAGTGGTTCGGCTTCAAGTGGGAATATGTCGAACAGACAACCGTAATTTGTCAAACGATGCTAATATGTAGCATCGTTTGTAAAGTCACTCGCTAGAGAATGAAGAGAATTTCATAACCTTAGTAACATACCACATAGTGAAGGACAAATACTATTTGATTTCCCGTTATGCAGCTCATTTTTATTTGACACTTAAAATGTCTCTGACAAGCTTGCAATTTATGTTTTGGAAATGACTTGAATGTTTGTGCCATTGCTTAATAACTTTAATAAATACACTTTTGTTCAATTGTCTTAGTTGTGATGTCACTCTCTGCATGAAAGTTTAAAAGTAGCATATATGAATGCAGTATGAAGAACAATGTTTTAATATAGACACATAGAATCATCATACTGCTGTGATTATATGCATCAAGTGTTCATTCAAGGCCAAGGCAAAATATCGTAATATATATCGTATATCGCGATATGGCCTAAAAATATCACAATATTAAGAAAAGGATACATCGCCCAGCCCTACTGGTGATGTTTGACTGCGTTTCACCAATCAAATGCAGTCACTGGTGACGTTTGACTCCCTTTCACCAATCAAACAGAGCCAGGCGGTCACATGATTAACTTCACACTTTTTTTTTAAACCTTTACTTATAAATTTCAACATCTACAAACAGTTGAAAATAATAATCAAAGTAAGTACAAAAACAGTACAAAACAGTATAAAACTGTACAAAACAGCGCCAGGGGGTTGTAAATTCAAAGTAACTAAAATTGAATACAAAATACATATATATATATAAAATAAACAAAGTGCAAAGCCATAGGCTCACTCAATCTCAGTAAATAACTTAAATTTGGAAGACAACATCATCGTTTTCACAGCTTTTTGGTTGTTAGAGGTAGAGTGTTTTAATGTAGAGTTCTAAATCTTTTTTAAAGGCACAAAAAACGGTCGGGTATTGAGAAACTTACGTTTATGAATATAAAACTTAGCCAATAGTATCATGAGCTTGCAAAGGTAAAATTCATTTTCAAATTTTTTTTCAATACAGTGTAAAACCAAATATATATTGTTTAATATATATCATTGTTGTAGTTGCTTAAGAGATATTCCTGGCTCTGATTTTGTTCGTTGCTATTTTAATGTGTTTGTGCTTTACTTGTTGCCGTCATCATTAAACAAACAGGTTACTCATCAGTTACTCAGTACTTGATTAGTTTTTTCACAACATACTTTTTACTTTTACTCAAGTAAATATTTGGGTGACTACTCCTTACTTTTACTTGCGTAATACATCTCTAAAGTAACAGTACTCTTACTTGAGTACAGTTTCTGGCTACTCTACCCACCTCTGTCCGGTGAGCCCTATGGTCCGGAAAATACAGTTCAATTCAATAAGTGTTTATTATGTTTTCTACGTGAATAATTTGTCCTATCAATTCTCAGCAAAATTTGATTCACATTTTTGCAGAACTAATATATAAAATAAAATATTGTCATTAAAATTTACTTAAATTATTTTTGATCATTCTTTTAAGATTAAAATGGGTAAAGGGTGCCTGCACCAAAATGTTAACTACTTGCTAAATAGTTGATCAATTATCTTGGCAATGGAAACACAACATCCTCAAAATGTTCAATGCGTATCATCGTATGTGCACAATATATATTACTTAATGGTCATTTTGTGGTCTGTCGTTCTGTTTGACTTGTGTAGCTGTATGTAGGAAATGCCCCGTTTGTGTTTTTTAACGTTTTCATGTGTTTTACTTTATTTGTGTGGCTTTTGTGAACCTGCCCTTCAACCTCATAATTTCTCCACTGTGGCATAAATCAAGCCCATCCTGTGCTATTCCCGTGGCACGCTTTGTCAAAAGTGTTTTTTCGTCTGCTGGCCACCAGAGGTCCTCAGGCCCTTGTAGAAAGAATGACGGTTTATTATTTAGTACAAGAGCAGAATTTGAGTAAAGGTGTTTGAATGCATAACCGTGCTCCAAAAGTATTTGGACAGTGACCGACCACAACTGATGTGGTTAAAAGTGTATTATGATGACATTTACTAGATGTCCATTATCTTATACCAGGGGTCGACAACCCAAAACGTTGAAAGAGCCATATTGGACCACAAATAAAAAAAACTAATATGTCTGGAGCCGCAAAAAATGAAAAGCCCCATATAAGTCTTATAATGAAAGCAACACAAATGTGTCTATATTAGCTATAATAGCCTACTATCAAAATGACTATGTGTTGCAGGCTGCAGCAAATCTTTGTTGACAGAATGTTGAAATGTTACATTTATTCTACACATTTTTACAACATTAGAAACCATTAGTAACTCAGAGGCTACTCAGAAGGTGAGATAACTCCTGAAAATGATTGGCTTTTAATAGCCAAAGGTATAGATGTATGTGTCCAAGTTAAAGGAAACATCTTCTTTTCATGGATTTATTACCATTTTTGCGAGCTAGGTAACGTTTGCTGTGGTCGGGAACAACATGGCATACAAACAACTATCTGAAATGCAGTCAATATTACGTACAGAAAATGTGTCATGAGACATGCAAAAGTAAATTATATACAAACAGGATAAAAGTAAAGGAAATTAAATGAGCTCAAATATAAATACAAATGAGGCATGATGATGCAATATGTACATACAGTAGGCTGGGCGATATGGCCTTTTATTAATATTTCGATATTTTTACGCCATGTCACGATACACCATATATATCTCCATATTTTGCCTTAGCCTTGAATGAACACTTGATGCATATAATCACAGCAGTATGATGATTCTATGTGTCTACACACAAACATTCTTCTTCATACTGCATTGATATATGCTACTTTTAAACTTTCATGCAGAGAGGGAAATCAAAATTAAGTCAATTGACCAAAACTGTATTTATTAAACAGTTATTAAGCAGTGGCACAAACAATCAGACAGTGCAAGATTGTCAGAGACATTTTAAAACAAGCTATGAGTGCACTTTTGTGCATGACATCACTAAGATGCAAAATCAAAACAACACTAAATTAAAGTGCACTTTTTGTACAGAACGCCACTACAATAGTTAAAAACAAATAAAGTGCACTTTTGTGCATGATGTCACACAAGATATTTCAATAACTGTCAAAAAAAAATGAGCTGCATAATAGGAAATCAAATAGTGTATGTCCTTCGCTATGTGGTAGGTTCCTGCAGACATTATCTCCTGTTCTTGACTATTTTTTTCATACGTTGTTGATGTGGAAATGGTTGTTTGGGCATTTTGTTGGTGTGGCACTGAGCGGAGATGTTGACATGCAGAGTTTCAAGCACTCTTCATTCTCTAGTGGGTGACTTTTCAAGTCATGCTGCAAATTACCAGTGCTGTTACATTTTGTAGCAATGCTTCTGCCGCATACTTGACATATTACGGTTGTCTGTTCAACATCTTCCCGCTTAAAGCCAAACCACCGCCAGACGATGGACCCTGTGCTGTTTTTTTGGAAATTAATTCTTCCTTCATTTGTTACCAGATTCGCACCTTCTTTCTCTCGTATTACCACTCGCACCACTGAGTTAGCATCACAGCTAACGTTACCATTCCGCTACTTCTCTGCTCCGTGAGGGCGTATGACGTTGCACGTGCGACAGTATCTGACGTATGTAAGAAGGTACGCTTGTTTCATGTCTCTGTGAGGAGAGACAAGAATGAGTGGGAAATGCATGTAGTGTAATACCAGCAGCTAAAAGCAACTGTGTGAGGACGTATACTCCAATATCACCATACAGTGATTTTCTATATCGCACAGAGACGAACCCACGATATATCCAGTATATTCCATATATTGCCCAGCCCTAACATGCTGCATGTTAGCATTGATTAGCTTGCAGTCATGCAGTGACCAAATATGCACAAATTAGCACTCCAACAAGTCAAATACATCAACAAAGCACACCTTTGTGCTTTCACACACAGTATAAAATGTTTGGTGGACAAAATTAGACAAAGAAGGAGTGGAACATTTAACATGTTGACAAACTGTTGCGTCACAGTCCTCACTATGGTGAGTTCAACAACCGCCGAAATTAGTAGGACAAAACTATGTTCCACAAACACTCATCAGTAAAGCGTACGCTAGGGATGTCCCGATCCAGGTTTTTGCACTTCCGATCCGATACCGATTTTTTTTTTGCACTTCCGATTAGATACCGATACTGGCCTATCCGAGCATGTATTAAATTTTAAAGTTATTTAGCCAACTTAGTTGTCAGATTCATGTTGAAAAAGGTTTTAGTACTCTTGATAACTAGCCAGCTGAATTAGGTGAGTTTGAATAATACACAATGGTTGGTATTCAAGGATAAACAAAAAATAGAAACAATTATACATGACAAACAGAAATGGCATCATAGAACAGTAAAAAAAGTGAACAGTATAAAGTGCAAATAATGCTGTAAACATTATTAAAAAAGCAAAACACACAAACAACCTGAGTGGGATAAAATGTCTATAACTCAACATCAATACTTGCTCTTGAACAGGTGTAAACTTAAAAAAAAAATATCTACACACCCCTTTCAATTGTTTGCCCCAGTCAGGGGGGGCAAACAATTGAAGTCCAAGCATAATGGGGAGATTCTTTCTAACAAAGACGAGCACTTCAAGATGCTCAGGTGTCAGCCTGCTCCCGTGTTCATCAATGATGAGTGAGGCTGTGCTAAAAAGCTTCTCACTCTCAAGAGTCATTAAAATGTCTTACAACTTTACCACCACGCTTGACTTTATTGTGGCATGTTTTGCACTCCACCTCTTCATCTTTTTCGTTTTGTTGGGTAAAATAATCCCACACAGCTGACATTTTTACCGTAACTTTTAATTCACACGGCCGTTTTAACGGTTAGAACGGTTAGAATCTGTGGATGTGTTGAAGGTGTGCTGGAAAATGCGGAATGGAGCGTAGGGAGCAGCAGAAGAGTGGAATGTATTATTTAAATCAGTGCGTTGGAAAACACGGACCTGATTTTTCTAAAAACTGGATCTGGATCGGCATTTTCCCATGCCTTGCCGATACGCATTTTTTGGCAAATATCAGCGGCCGATCCGATCCAAATATCGGCTCGGGACAACCCTAGCGTACACAAAAACATACTAAACAGTGGTAGTTCTAACAGGTTTGTGTCATGTTTGTCCTCAAACAAGAAATGTAGTTTTGCCCCATCTTTTTCCGTTTTCAAAACTTTTTAAAAAAATGCTTCAGGGAGCCACTAGGGTGGCGCTAAAGAGCCGCATGTGGCTCGCTGACCCCTGTGTTATACAGAGTACCTCAGGGGCTCAGAAGTATTTGGACCCGTCGCTCCGGTAATTGGCGGGGTCCAGCTTAAAGACAAATGAAGAAAACAAACATCTGGATCTTGTAGCAACCAAACAAAAACCTGAGAGGAAACAACACACATGCCATATGATGTAAAGTGCCTTGGTCCTTCTAGATAACTTGGTGGAAGACATGGACGTGGATCTTGACAAAGAATTTCTACAAGAGCTGAAAGAGCTGAAGATTTTGATCTCTGACAAAGATCTGCTGGATCAACACAAAAGGTCTGACGCATTCACACACATTTGCTGCTGAACAGGGAAAACAAAAGATTTTCCTTATTTTCTGTCCACAGTCTTGTCTGCGCAGCCCTCAGGGGGAAAACCAAAGCTTATAATGAGATGGAGGCCAACTTTAAGGTGAGAATCATTGGAGATGGTTCTGGTCTTGCTGCGACGCTACGTGTCCAACAGGCCGTACGCTTCAGTCGAGCTTGCCAATGTCTTTTTGGCCCTCGTGCAAATTTACAACTGTATTTTTTGGTCAGGTGCCAAATTGTTTGACTTTCCACTGTACAAATGACTGACTTGTCATCGTTCCAGAATCTTTCCAGAGGCCTAGTGAACATTGCAGCCAAGCTAACCAACACAAAAGACGTCCGTGATTTCTTCATCGACCTTGTTGAGAAGGTGGGCCCCCCCCCTTCTTATTCCTCGAAATGCGGTGTCAATCAACAGCAAGGCCAGAAGCTGCTTCATATTAACTCTCCTCCTCCCTTCCTGCTCCCGCCCTCAAGTTTATTGAGCCGTGTCGCTCGGACCGATGGACGGCGGCAGACACCAGGCTTTACTTGACGCACTACACCAACTCCGTGCACATACTGGACACCTTCAAGTGAGTACTATGGGCCCACCAAGGGTGTTTTTATCGCCTCCCACAGGACCGCCCCCTATTTTAAAAAAATGTGCTACTTTGGGAAAACCAAACAAAGTCAGATAAACACTCGGGCCATTTGGTGCTCACTCGTCACGTTGTACGTCTTCCTGTGTCACCCTGTCTCCTTTAAGCTGTAGTTACAGTGGAACATCTGTTCAAAAACAAACCATTATTGTCCACCTACAATTTAATCATAGCGAGTCGTGGGAACTGAAATGATCTGTTCCAGGGTCACACTGTAGTCATTTTTGGGGTTAAAAGCACAACTTTTTGGTTCTCAACTAAGCGCAAGGATGGCTAAATAAACAAAGTATCTATAGTACAGTGGAAGAGGGGGCCAAACTAATCAGAGCGTGTTGATTGGCACAGCCTCAGGAAGCATTACTGTATTTTTGCCTCATCCTTTACTTTAAGCTTGAGTGAAGAGTGCTCTTCTGACATGATAAGACCGAAAGAGATGATTAGGGACAAGAATTGGTAAAAATGTTCTGGTTCCAATTCCACTCTGGATTCTGCTTAACCATTTGGTTCTTTTACCGATTTTTATTTGGTGAAAAAAGACTAGAGATGTCCAATAATATCGGATTGATTGATTGATTGAAACTTTTATTAGTAGATTGCACAGTTCAGTACATATTCCGTACAATTGACCACTAAATGGTAACACCTAAATACGTTTTTCAACTTGTTTAAGTCGGGGTCCACGTCAATCAATTCATGGTAAATATTATCGTCCCATAAATGCTTTGAAATGTAATATCGGAAATTATCGGTATCTGTTTCCAAAAGTAAAATTTATGACTTTTTAAAACGCCGCTGTGCGGAGTGGTACACGGACGTAGGGAGAAGTACAGAGCGTCAATAAACCTTAAAGGTACTGCCTTTGCGTGCCGGCCCAATCACATAATATCCACGGCTTTTCACACACATAAGTGAATGCACCGCATACTTGGTCAACAGCCATACAGGTCACACTGAGGGTGGCCGTATAAACAACTTTAACACTGTTACAAATATGCGCCACACTGTGAACCCACACCAAACAAGAATGACAAACACATTTCGGGAGAACATCCGCACCATAACACAACATAAACACAACAGAACAAATACCCAGAACCCCTTGCAGCACTAACTCTTCCGGGTAACTACAATATATACCCCCCCCGCTTACCCTTACCCAATCACCAACCCTGCCCACCTCAACCTCCTCATGCTCTCACAGGGAGAGCATTTCCCAAAATTACACGCTGCTGTTTTGAGGCATGTTAAAAAAAATAATGCACTTCAATAATAAATATGGCAGTGCCATGTTGGCATTTTTTTCCATAACTTGAGTTGATTTATTTTGGAAAAACTTGTTACAATGTTTAATGCATTCAGCAGGGCATCAAAACAAAATTAGGCATGATAATGTGTTCATTCCACCAATGTATATATCTGTATCGGTTGATATCGGAATCGGTAATTAACAGTTGGACAATATCGGATATCGGCAAGAAAGCCATTATTGGACATCTCTTAAAAAGATGGGTGAGCATCAATCGTGTTTCGTTTAGAGCGAACATGACCGTAAAAAGATCTTAAACACATAGCGTAAAAAAAAAAAAATGTATTACATTTTATTTTTTTTAATTTGTAGATTTCAAAAAAATAAAACATATTTGGAAATTACACAAGAATGTAACTTTGAATCTTGTTCATCTGCCAAGACCTGGGGGGCCCACACTTTTTCTGTAGGTGAGCTAATTTTCAATTGACCAAGTGGACGGGATCTACCTCATTCATATATATCATTTATATTGATTTATTTATGAAAGAGGCGTTTTTGTTAACAAGTTAAATGTGTTTGATAATACAAGCATGTTTAACATTCCTTTCTTTCATGAACACAATAATATAAGTTGGTGTATTTCCTGATTATGATGACTTGCATTGATTGGAATCAGACACTAGTGCTGAGAATGTCAACATTTTCAAATGGAGTAGAACAAAAGTCCTCCTATCTGTCCAACACCACATGAAAGTCCAGCTTCCATACTCCTTTTTTTACACTTTACAAGAAATACATTGGCGGCAAATTCCGTAGCTTGCTAGCTTGTGCACGCCAGCATTCCGAGACTCCTATTTTGTTAGCGCTGGCAGGATGAAGCAGCGCTTTTATTGTGAAGGCAGGTACGGCGCGAGAGTAAAAAGTGTTTCTTGCCTTCCTGTCGGTCATTTTTTCTTAATAATGATCTGACAGCAGCAAGCGTCATCTCAAAAGACCCTCGGGCGCCGTGAATTTCAATCAAGAGACGAAAGTGACGTCTTGGTGCAGGTTGATAATTGCTCATTTTTAGATCTATTTTTTTAATGCCTGGCTGGTGATGGACTGACACGCCCTCCGCTATCGACCCCTAGCCCACCATCCACGTAATGGACACCCCTGCCCTAGAAAATATACTGTGCAAAGGTTTGTTTAGATTTACAAGGTGAAACTAATATAAACTGAAAAAAACAATATATCATTATAATAATATAGGCTCATTACATGCAACACAAGATATTTCAAGCCTTCTTTTGATATAATGTTGATGTTTATGCTTACAGCTTATGACAACCATAAATTGAAAATCTCAGAAGGTGTTTTACTTTAAAAAATAAAACCTGTAAGTCATGATCATCTAAATTATAATAAGGGCTTAACATATCTCACTTTGCATGTAATGACTTCATATCACATATTGTTCACTGCTCACAGATGCTACCTTTTGGTTGTTTGAGCCATAGCAGCTAGCCCTGGATAGTCCCACACCTTAATTCTTCAGTCACACGTAGGATTCTCACAAGAATGAGGCAAAAATACAGTGTTACTTACTGTAAATTGGATAACTGTAAATTGGATTAAAAGAGGGTAAAGGTGACTAAAGGGTTTCAATTATATCTAAATGGCTCTCATAATGTTTAAAAATGTATCTGCAAAGTCATAAAAAGTTGTTTTATGCTCCAGTTATGAAAATATTTGAGTCCTCCTTCTCGGAAAATTAAATATTTTGCGGTCATGTCCGGAACCAATTAAAAGAGATAAACGAGCGATGACTGGACCACATTCTGAACAGTCAAAGAAGTGTAAATAGAAATGAATCACTGTTATTAATTAGACCTGCATAGGAATAAAGCACTCAGGGTTGATTTTTGAGGATAAAAATTAAGTAACTAATGATGTGAGTGTCATTTGTAGTTTAGATGCCCCTAACAATTTTAAACATTCTTAATTGTCACACACGTGTAAAAATAAGTTAATGCACTGTTAATAATAAGAATCATATAATGATAAAACCCTCAGGAATAATTAATTAGTAAATTAATGATGATTAAGATGAACTTAATCTTGATGTGAATGTAATCTGTAGTTTTAGATGCGCCTCATATATCAATCTTATAAACATCGACTGTAAAAAGAAGTGATGCAAAACACAAATTTAACCCGTTGCTACTTACTGAACTTAGTTATTGCCAAATTTGAGTTATGACACAGCTTTTTAAGAAGTATTTTCCCCCAAAATGGTTCAACATGCACAGCTTGCACTACATTTATTTTTTCATGTAAGCCCTGTGGAATGGAATCTGCACAGCACAAAGAGATAGTCCTCAAAAGAAACCATTGCCTTTGCTGAAGAGAACACTAGCTGACGTTGGATTGTGCTTGTGTCTCTCTCCCCTGCATCAGACATCAAGTTGTGTGGGACAGATACATGGCCGTCATCAAAAGCTGCATCTTCAAAATGTATCACGACTGAACAGGTTTTTTCTCCACTTCTACTCAAAAAAACAAAACAAAAAAAATCCCCCCCATCCAAGCTGTTGTTTTAGCCCCACTCGGGTTTGTGCTTCCCCTTGCTTGTCTTGTGAGTAATTCTTACGCTCAAGCCCCCACGTTATTATTTATGATCCAACCTGCTTGTGTCCTCTCGGTGTCTATAGTTGTAAATAAAAAGGGCAAATGTACGCCAAGATTTGATGTTGTGCTGTTTTACCTGCCTAGAAACATGGAAAAAGTCAGTCTAGACCAGGCCTGGGAAATTATTTTGACTTGGGTGCCAAATTTACATAAAATGTGTCTGGGGGCTGATATATCTATTTTTAGGAACACTAATACAAAACCAGGCTTCACGGTGGAAGAGGGGTTAGTGCGTCTGCCTCACAATACAAAGGTTCTGAGTAGTCCTGGGTTCAATCCCGGGCTCGGGATCTTTCTGTGTGGAGTTTGCATGTTCTCCCCGTGAATGCGTGGGTTCCATCTGGGTACTCTGGCTTCCACCCACCTCCAAAGACATGCACCCGGGGATAGGTTGATTGGCAACACTAAATTGCCTCTAGTGTGTGAATGTGAGTGTGAATGTTGTCTGTCTATCTGTGTTGGCCCTGCGATGAGGTGACGACTTGTCCAGGGTGTACCCCGCCTTCCGCCCGATTGTAGCTGAGATAGGCACCAGCGCCCCCTGCAACCCCAAAGGGAATAAGCGGTAGAAAATGGATGAATGGATAATACAAAACCTCACAATAATGTCTGATTTAATGTTAAAAACATTATGACATACCGCCTTAAAAACGGAATGAAATGTTTATTTTTTTTTACTGAATGAGACACCCAGAATGTACATTAAAATAAAGAATGTTATAATATTAACTATGAAGGGTGAAACACCGAATATCAACAATATAGCTGGCTTCTCTTTCGTCCCCTCCATTTTTATGCTTTCTTTGGTATCTCTAGTTATCTTTACGTACAAACCCTGTTTCCATATGAGTTTGGAAATTGTGTTAGATGTAAATATAAAAGCAATACAATGATTTGCGAATCCTTTTCAACCCATATTCCGTTGAATGCACTACAAAGACAAGATAATTGATGTTCAAACTCATAAACTTTATTTTTTTTTGCAAATAATAATGAACTTAGAAGTTCATGGCTGCAACATGTGCAAAAGTAGTTGGGAAAGGGCATGTTCACCACTGTGTTACATCACCTTTTCTTTTAACAACACTCAATAAACGTTTGGGAACTGAGGAAACTAATTGTTGAAGCTTTGAAAGTCGAATTCTTTCCTCTTCTTGTTTTATGTAGAGCTTTAGTCGTTCAACAGTCCGGGGTCTCCGCTGTCGTATTTTACGCTTCATAGTACGGCACACATTTTCGATGATAGACAGGTCTGGACTGCAGGCGGGCCAGGAAAGTACCCGCACTCTTTTACTACGAAACCACGCTGTTGTAACAAGTGGCTTGGCATTGTCTTGCTGAAATAAGCAGGGGCGTCTATGAAAAAGACGGTGCTTAGATGGCAGCATATGTTGTTCCAAAACCTGTATGTACCTTTCAGCATTAATGGTGCCTTCACAGATGTGTAAGTTACCCATGCCTTGGGCACTAATACACCCCCATACCATCACAGATGCTGGCTTTTGAACTTTGCGCCTACAACAATCCGGATGGTTATTTTCCTCTTTGTTCCGGAGGACACCACGTCCACAGTTTCCAAATATAATTTGAAATGTGGACTCGTCAGACCACAGAACACTGTTCCACTTTGCATCAGTCCATCTTAGGTGAGCTCTGGCCCAGCAAAGCCAGCGACGTTCCTTGGTGTTGTTGATAAATGGGTTTTGCTTTGCATAACAGAGTTTTAACTTGCACTTACAGATGTAGCAATTAACTGTAGTTGGTCACATAGCGTTTCGACTGAAGTCTCATATCAGGTTCCAATCAGATTCCGACTACGTTTACACTGCAGGCCAAAGTGGCCCAAATCACTTTTTTTTCATCAGATTTTTTCCAACTGAGTTTTTACACTGCAAGTAAAATTAATTTTATCACACTCCAGTGTAAACGTGCACAGGCCCCAATGTGGCCTCGATGTCACTTGCATGCACAGTTTGCCGGGAGGAAATTGCTACTACCACTACAAAATAAAATAAGTGAAGTGAATTATATTTATATAGCGCTTTTCTTAAGTGACTCAAAGCCCTTTACATAGTGAAACCTAATATCTAAGGTACATTTAAACCAGTGTGGGTGGCACTGGGAGCAGGTGGGTAAAGTTTGTTGTCCAAGGACACGACGGCAGTGACTAGGATGGCGGAAGCGCGGATCGAACCTGGAACCCTCAAGTTGCTGGCACGGCCGCTCTACCAACCGAGCTATACCGCCCCACAATAAGAGTTGCCACACCTTAAAAATTTGTGTTTTTAGGTGAAAGTAAAGTAATATAAAGTATGAATTGATATATATATATATATAGTGTAATATATTTGTGAGGGTTGTAATCTTTTTACAGTTGTGATCAAAATTATTTACCCCCACACAAATATGGTGTTTTAGCAAGTTGGACATTTATTCCGTATTTTGTTTATAGTCACATCAAATAAAGATGTGTCAAATAGACAAATGCAACTTAAATTGTAACACTGTATTTTACAAAATACCCAAAAAGGACATTTTTCTCAATATGTCATTGACAAAATGATTCAACCCCGTAGTTACATGCATCTTTAGTACTTATTAGAACACCCTTTGGCAGTAATGACATCCTTCAAAGGTGATACATAAGTGGACACAAGCTTCTTGCAACCATCTACAGGTATTTTGGCCCATTCCTCTTGGGCAAAGGCCTCCAGTTCATTCATATTCTTGGGCTTGCGTGCTGCAACTGCCTTCTTCAAGTCCCACCACAGCTTTTCTATAGGATTTAGGTCTGGCGACTGTGAAGGCCACTCCAGAGTCTTCCAGCCCTTCTTCTGCAACCACTCTGATGTTGATTTGGAGGTATGCTTGGGATCCTTGTCCTGTTCGAAGGTCCAACGTCTCCCAAGCCTCAGCTTCGTCACTGACTTCATGACATTTGCAACTAATATATCCTGCTAGGAAATAGAATTCATAATGCCTTGAACGCGCTGGAGATTCCCGGTACCTGAGGCAGAGAAACAGCCCCAGAGCATGATTGACCCCCCACCATGCTTAACAGTAGGCAAGGTGTTCTTCTCTTCGTAAGCTTCATTTTTTCTCCTCCAGACATAACGTTGATTAATAGGCCCAAAGAGTTCCACTTTTGTCTCATCACTCCATAGAACAGTTTCCCAAAACCTTTGGGGTTTGTCCAGATGATTATTGGCATACCAGAGTCTATTTTTCTTGTCCCTGGTAGTCAGAAGTGGGGTGCGCCTGGGAGTTCTGGCATGGAGGCCTTCATCTCGTAGTGCGCGCCTTATTGTCTGGGACGAAACCTGCGTTCCCCCCTCTGCAATGTCCTGTTGTTGTTCCTCAGCTGTTACCGGGGTGTTTTTCACCACTGTACGCTTCAAATACCGGACAGCAGTTGCACACAGCATCCTCTTTCTACCACGCCCAGGTAGTGTTTCCACTTGCAAATTATGCTCCCAAATGTGTCTCTTGGAATGTGTAATGTCTTTGCTATTTCTTATGAGGAGAAATTACCTCCTCTCTTGACTTCTTTGACCACTCCCTGGACTTCACCATGTTGCAAATACACCATTGACCATCTACAAGAAGCTGAGCGTCACAGTCTTTTTCAATCAGTTTAATTGTTGCTCGTTATGGTTCTAATCACACCTACAGGTGTTTTCAACACCTGATTGAAAAGACCTTAATCAAATTCTGTTCTTAACAGTTATGATCTTCAAGGGGTTGAATAATTTTGTCAATGAGGTATTAAGAGAAATGACACTGTTTGGTATGTTACAAAATATAATGTTGTAATTCAAGTTGCATTTGTCTATTTAACGCATCTTTATTTGACATGACTATAAACAAAATACGGAATAAATGTCCAACTTGCTAAAACACCAAAATGGTGTGGGGGTTGAATAATTTTGATCACAACAGTATGTCTGTTAAGTAGAGGAGACATGAGTGGATCTATGTTAGATTTACTTTTCAACTCCCATGTAAAGAAATACATCCATCCATCCATTTACTACCGTTTGTCCCTTTTTGGGGTCGTGGGGGGTGCTCGAGCCTATCTCACCACAGCATCAATTCCGGTTTTTCAACTATCGCTATTTCTTCAGAATCAAAATATATAATCATATATTACATCTAGACTATTATTTGTGCACTGTTGACAATTCATGCACTGAAAATTTGGTCGCTTTAAATAGAAAACCAAAACTAAAAGTGATGAAATATCCACTTCCACTGGCCACTGTGTCTTTCCGGCGCACACAGTGACATACTTTTCCCAACGCTGACGTAAAAAGTCACATTCAGGTCACATCGCCATTTAGTCACATTTAAAAAAGGTCATATTCCAATCATATTCAGGACTACCTCCTGATGTGGTCTGATGCTGAAAGATCAGATCTGAAGCACTTTGGAGCGTTCAGAAGGGCAAAAGAAATAGCATCTGTGTCACTTGAGGGCAAACTAGTCATATTTGATGTTGGGCGTAAACTGGCCTTTGACAACAAAAGTGACAGAGGTGAAGAAGTCCTTAAAGGGCATTACACGGGACCAATTTGAGACGTCTGTGTGTGGTCACAGAAACAAGGTGGCCGGGGGGGGGGGACTAGGCCGCACAGTTGGTCCCGTCAGGGGGTCGACGGTGTGATTTTTTTTTTTTACCAGGATCCTGCTGTAATGACAGCTGCCGCCACCCACAAACACGCACACCGCGGAAGCACAAATAACGCCACCTTTTCTCCTGGAAAAGAGGCATGGAATATTTCCTAACGTGCTGGAATGTAGCGTGTCGTGCTTGAGTCACACGTAAACTGACGTTAGGCAACATCCTTTGCAACACATCGGGACGCATGTTGAGGATTCCAAGTAACACATTAGTCACGTCCAAATGCCTCTCAAAGCGCTACGAGGCCCGATTCTGCCGAGTAGACACTTTTTCCACACTCGCCCTCTCTCCTTCTTTTTTGCACTCTCTAATTTTTGTCAACATTCCATTTATTTCTCTCCGGCTCCCCGGCTATAAATACCCCCGCACGCCAGATCGGAAGAAGGTTCTTTTTCTTTCAGTGGCTTCATGGAAAAAGAGGGAGAAGAGGTGGGGGAGGTAAATATAGGTGTATGGGGGGTAAGAAGGGAGACGGGGTGGGAGAGCTTGGGGCTTTTTTTTTTTCCCCCCAGTTTAAATGAAACCAGGTGTGTTTTTGGACCGCGATGGATGGCGGTTTGAGGGGGGGTTAGGAGGGTCATGTGTGTGTGTGAAGTTGTTGTTCGCCATTTGGATGGATTTTTTTTTTTGGGGGGGATTTGGGCCACAGACCAGGAATTCTCATCTTTGACGTGGAGAGGGGTCGGGGTGGCCGCGCAGGGGGCCGGCAGGGGGGTAAGAAGAGTGGGCGGTCCCCGCTCGCTCGGCCTCGCTCTCTCCCTTTCTCTCTCTCTCTCTCCCTCCCTCCGCATGCGTTCAGCTGCTCCAGCTGTCTCCCGCTCACTTTCTCCCAGGGTGCACTTTAAGGACCACTTCCCTGCCACCCACACCAGCGGTCAGACGGACGGACACGAAGACCACGGGAGGACTTGTCGGTGAGTTCACACCCTAACATTGTCATCTACAACTTCCAGCTCCGCTTCGCCGCTGTAGGCCCGACTTTGCAATCGCCTCTCTCCGCGGAATCCGTGACCACTCTCCGTGTAATGGACGGGGTAGACCGTGGTCATGGGGATGGCGTGACTGTACGCCCTCAGCATTTCGGCTTCTCAGGAAATGACAGCCGGATGTTCCGGGTCAAGGAGTGCAAGAAAAACAGGTGCTAGCGCCGCGCTGTACTACCTTGCTTTCCAGAAGGTCGTACAAAAACTGTGCCGTCAGGGCCAGCCAGGCCTTCTCTGCTGGCCTAACATAACCACAAATCATCACCATAATTAAAGATAAGTAATTTTTTTATTTACAGTCGTGGTAAAAAGTTTACATACACTTGTAAAAAACAATGTCATGGCTGTCTTGAGTTTCCAATACTTTCTACAACTCATATTTTTTTGTGATGTAGTGATTGGAGCACATACTTGTTGATCAAAAAAATCATTCATGATGTTTGATTCTTTTATAAATTTATTATGGCTCTACTGAAAACGTGATGGTCAAAAGTAGGGGTCACCAACGCGGTGCCCGCGGGCAATAGGCCGCCCGTAAGGACCAGATGGGTCGCCCGCTGGCCTGTTCTAAAAATAGCTCAAATAGCAGCACTTACCAGTGAGCTGCCTCTATTTTTTAAATTGTATTTGTTTACTAGCAAGCTGGTCTCGCTTTGCTCGACATTTTTAATTCTAAGAGAGACAAAACTCAAAAAGAATTTGAAAATCCAGCAAAATATTTTAAAGACTTGGTCTTCACTTGTTTAAATACATTCATTTATTTTTTTTACTTTGCTTCTTATAACTTTCAAAAAGACAATTTTTGAGAAAAAATACAACCTTAAAAATGATTTTAGGATTTTTAAACATATATACCTTTTAACCTTTTAAATTCCTTCCTCTTCTTTCCTGACAATTTAAATCAATGTTGAAGTAAATTATTTTTTTTAATTGTAAAGAATAATAAATACATTTGAATTTAATTCTTCATTTTGGCTTTGGTTTTTTTGCCGAAGAATATTTTTGAAATATTTCTTCAATCTTATTATGATTAAAATTCCCCAAAAATATTTTGGCATATCTAAAAAAATTGAGGGTTGACTTTTGTATTTTACATTATTTATTATTTGTACAAATATGGTGCAAAGTAATTCATGATTTGTTAATAAATGTTAGTGGCTAGCTAGTTAAAATGGGATATTGTGATATCACAAGACTCTCTTAGAAGTGATCATTTGAAAATGTTCAATTTAAAAAATGTGCACTTAGAGAAAATATAAAAATGAAGTGTTGCATATTGATATTTACCTGTTTCTATATATATTTATTGTGAGAAATCATTAAAATGATCAGTGTTTCCACAAAGATAAATATAATTAATTATAGAATTAAAGGTAAATTGAGCAAATTGGCTATATCTGGAAATTTATTTAAGTGTGTATCAAACTGGTAGCCCTTCGCATTAATCAGTACCCAAGAAGTAGCTCTTGGTTTCCAAAAGGTTGGTGACCCCTGGTCAAAAGTATACATACAGCAATGTTAACATTTGCTTACATGTCCCTTGGCAAGTTAACTGCAATAAGGTGCTTTTGGTAGCCATTCACAAGCTTCTGCTTCAATTGTTGACCACTCCTCTTGACAAAATTGGTGCAATTCAGCTAAATTTGTTGCTTTTCTGACATGGACTTGTTTCTTCAGCATTGTCCACAGGTTTAAAAGTTAGGACTTTGGGAAGACCATTCTAAAACCTTCATTATAGTCTGATTTAGCCATTCCCTTACAACTTTTGACGTGTGTTTGGGGTCATTGTCCTGTTGGAACACCCAACTGCGCCCAAGACCCAACCTCCGGGCTGATGATTTTAGGTTGTCCTGAATAATTTGGAGGCAATCCTCCTTTTTCATTGTCCCATATACTCTCTGTAAAGCAGCAGTTCCTTTGGCAGCAAAACAGGCCCAGAGCATAATACTACCACTACCATGCTTGACGGTAGGTCTGGTGTTCCTGGGATTAAAGGCCTTACCATTTCTCCTACAAACATATAGCTGGGTATTTTGGCTAAACAGCTCCATTTTTGTTTCATCTGACATCACATGGACAAAGATAAGACCTTCTGGAGGAAAGTTCTGTGGTCAGATGAAACACAAATTTAGCTGTTTGGCCACAATACCCAGCGATATGTCCAACAAGTCCATGTCAGAAAAGCAACAAATTTAGCTGAAATGCACCAATTTTGTCAAGAGGAGTGGTCAAAAATTGAAGCATAAGCTTGTGGATGGCTACCAAAAGCGCCTTATTGCAGTGAAACTTGCCAAGGGACATGTAAGCAAATATTAACATTGCTGTATGTATACTTTTGCTCACATTTTCAGTAGAGCCATAATAAATTCATAAAAGAAGCAACCATCATGAATGTTTTTTTTGACCAACAAGTATGTGCTCCAATCACTACATCACAAAAAAATAAGAGTTGTGTAAATAATTGGAAACTCAAGACAGCCATGACATGATGTTCTTTACCAGTGTATGTAAACTTTTGATCATGACTGTACTTTCCCTAAATATGTAAAAGTATTCATATTCTCTTCATGTCATATTATGCTCCTTCCAGCGCTGTTGTTTTTAGTTTTATAGATTTTTTATCCAATCAGAATTCGGCTAGCTTATGTTGCCATGCTGTAGCAAATCTGCCTTCAGAATCAACAATGTGTGTGCACTGAAAGTGAACGGACACATACAGTTGATAGACAATTGTAATAGCCAATTAGATCACAAGTTGTTGTCAGAAAGGCCTTCTCGCTGGCCTAACGCTGTGATTGGATACTCACTTGGGAGTCCCAAGTGAGTATCCAATCACATGTTGCGAAAACAGGAAGTGGCACCGGAACTATACGAGCCATAGAAAGCCACAGAAAACTAACCGGTACAATAACCAGGAAGATAGAGTTTGTCTTACATTTAGTAATCCTAGTAATCCGCTGTAGACAGACCAAGGCAAGCAATGCAGGTTTGGCGAGAGGAAGTCACATTTTGGCACAACACCGGCGGCGAAATGGTTTGCCGCCACTTTCACACGAATCAACCGACTACTACCAGTGCTACAAATTGTGTGTTCAAATATTTTATTTCTTAAATTGTTCATGTTTCATTCGTTTTATACATTTCTTTTAATTGTGACAGTAACACGTAAGATATGTTTTATTTGCTGAAGCGGGTTTGTTGAATTTTAAATGCGCTGAAAAATAGACCCTTTTGTACATTGTTGAGGGGCTTCAATGCGAAGTAGTGTGCAAGTGTGTTTCTGTATAGCAGGGGTCGACAACCCGCGGCTCTGGAGCCGCATGCGGCTCTTTGATCACTCTAATGTGGCTCAGCTGCATAATTGCCGACCACGCCGATTATCCCGAGAGAGATTTCCGGAGTTTAATGCCTCTCCCAGAAATTTTCCGATATTCACCTGATCGACAATATTGAGGGCGTACCGTGATGGCAATGCCTTTACAGTCCTGAAAAACTTGTCGTCGCGCCCGCCTTACACCATGCTATCTGCGTGCCAGCCTGTCACATGTAGTATGCAACCTCTGTTGACACATGTAAGTGACTGAAAGACATATTTGCTCAACAGCCATACAGGTTACGCTGAGAGTTGTGATATAAACAACTTTAAACTCTTACTAATATGCGCCACACTGTCAACCCACACCAAACAAGAACGACAAACACATTTCGGGAGACAATCCGCATTGTAACACAACATAAACACAACATAAACACAACAGAACAAATACCCAGAATCCCATGTATCCCTTACTCTTCCAGGCTACATTATACCAAACCCCGCCTCCCCAACCCTGCCCACCTCAACCGACGCACGGAGGGAGGGAGGGGGGGGGGGTGTTTGGAGCTAGTGGGGGTATATAATGTAGCCCGGAAGAGTTAGGGATACATGGGATTCTGGGTATTTGTTCTGTTGTGTTTATGTTTTGTTACAGTGAGGATGTTCTCCAGAAATGTGTTTGTCATTCTTGTTTGGTGTGGGTTCACAGTGTGGCACATATTTGTTTATGCGGCCACCCTCAGTGTGACCTGTATGGCAGTTAAACAAGTATGCCTTGCAGTCGTCTAAGTGTGTCTACAGAAGCCACATGTGACTTTTGGCTGGGCTGGGCTAGACATTTGCACATGTTGTAGAGGGCGTCAAAGGCAGTGCCTTGATAGCACGCCCGTATTTATGTTATTAGAGTGAAAATCAGCAGACATTCGCGACAATAATTGCTCTATAAATCGGGAGTCTCTCGGAAAATTTGGAAGGGTTGGCAAGTCTGATGCTGTCTAGCGCATTCATATAAAACTTGCGGGTCGCACTAACATTACATTTTCATATTAAGGTGCAGGCCCGCGTGTCTGAGACCCCTGGTCGAAACATAGCACAAAGAAAAAAAAAAAAAAAACTGCATGCAGTGTTATTTGATTTTACATTTCAAGAGTTTTTTTGGCTCCCATTGTTTTTTTTATTTTGTGAAACGGGTCAAAATGGCTCTTTGGGTGGTTAAGGTTGCCGACCCCTGCTGTATAGTATGTCCAGTTGTGTCCATTTGGGGACATCAATTACGCTACTTTGAGAGGGGAAGTCGGACTATGTAGGACCTCACTGAAGGCCTCGGTGACTACTGCGAAAACCCGACCGTAATGTAAATCCAGTCCAACCATTTCAGACAAAATATTACCAAAAAACACCTAATCACAGTTTTACGTGACAAAAACTTCAAACTGCAAAAAAAAATCAACATAATTTTTCCCTTTATCGAAGACAAGTGTTGGCAAAGACGGTCAAGGGCAGACACCACCTTTGTACAGTTTTTGACTTGAATCCTTTAGTGTTTCTCGCCTTCTTCATCAAAGTTATAAAGTGTTTTCCAAGGGACTTATTTGGCAGCCGTACTCAATTCCACAAAAGTCACCAACACGTGCGGACGCTCGTTCCGTGCAATGAGTTGCGGACCAACAGTTTACTTCCTTTGCTCCTGCAATGACGGAGACGCGTGACAAAAACCGAGGCGCCCTTGTCGTTAAACATTTGCTACTCCTGGGTGAAAATGTAATTACAAATAGTCCACATGGTGGCGCTGGTATTGAAGTGAATTATATTTATATAGCTCTTTTTCTCTAGTGACTCAAAGCGCTTTTACATAGTGAAAGCCAATATCTAAGTTACATTTAAAGCAGTGTGGGTGGCACTGGGAGCAGGTGGGTAAAGTGTCTTGCCCAAGGACACAATGGCAGTGACTAGGTTGACGGGAGCGGGGATCGAACCTGGAACCCTCAAGTTGCTGGCACGGCCACTCTACCAACTGAGCTATACCGCCCCTATTATATATGTATTAAGACCTAATGCAGAGGTGTCAAAACGTACGGAACAGGTTTTATCCGGCCCGCGGGATGAGTTTGCCAAGTATAAAAATGAACCGCAATTTTTGAATGACAAACTGCTGTCCTAAATGGGTCCAATAGATGTCCCAATAGCAATTATTTGTATCTTTGTAGATGAGCCTACATATGTAAAAACAAATAAACCACATGACGTTAGTGTATCAATGGAGGAAAATTTATAAAGTACATAAATAACATCATGTAATTAGATTTTGATTTTATAAAAAAATAAATAAAATGACACCAGGAACATTACCACATCATATACCGTATTTCCTTGAATTGCCGCTGGGGCGCTAATTAATTTAAAACCTATTCTCACTCCAGCGTTTACCAAAGGCATGCGGTAAAGGCAAGCATGCGCTAATTATTTTAAAAACCTCTTCTCACTCCGGCGCTTACCAAAGACATGCGGTAAGTTTAGGCCTGCGCTTATAAACTTGAGTGTGAGCTGATGCAACCAGCCACTTCTACACAAAGCCACAAAAGTAAAACAAAAAAATCACTAATCCTCGTCTTCAAATTAATTGCCGCCAGGGCGCTAATTAATTTAAAACCTCTTCTCACTCCGGCATTTACCAAAGGCATGCGGTAAATTTAGGCCTGCACTTATAATTTTGAGTGTGATGTAAGGATACCATCATGAAAAGCACATTTAATAAAAAAAACTTTATTATGGTCTTACCTTTACTTATAAATGAAGTCCATGCACAGCTCCTTCTGATCAAAAGCATCGATAACTTGTTTATAGAAGTCTTCCTTATCTTTCTTCCGTTTTAAAAGTCTCTTTGTCTCGATCTTCCTTTATTACCTCCTGCTTCGATTGAAAGTCCAGTTTAGAAAACTGTTTTATTTTAGATATGTAATCCTCCATGTTAAAATTGCAAGCGAGAGGAAAAAATAGACAATCGCTGCTCACTCTTGCTGCTTGTTGTCACTTCTTCTGCAAACGAGTAGTAGCAAGAAGGATCACTAGCGCCCTCTACCACCAGGAGGCGGGAGTCATTTAATGACTTATATTTGACACACGCAGCTACGGTATATTAATAAAACATAGCTGCTTACTGTTCTTTTTAGCATATTCAATAGCTTGGACTTTAAATCCTACTGAATAGCTTTTAATCTTCTTCCCTTTATGCGATTTCAAATTATTGAAATCAACCTCCTCCATTTTGAAAATGATGACAGGTGAAGTGTCACTCGCAACATGACGAGTTCGACCCGGCAGAAATTCTAGGCACATGCTTATTATTTTGCGAAACGAGTTTGACCCGGCGTTAATCTTGAGCCGGCGGTAATGCGCTAATTATTTTGCGAAACAAGTTTGACGTAGTAATTCTAGGCAGGCGCATACTGTATACTCGGTGGCAATTCAAGGAATTACGGTATTCAGAAATTATAAATAATGACAAATATAAATATTAACCGCAACATGTAAGTGTAAAAAGAACCCAACAAAATGATGGTTCGTACATTTTCAGAATGTGCTTGTTCTATCTTTAAACAGAAAACAATCTGAAGTTATCTTTATTTTTAACTTATCGTGCCATGGTTTTACCAGTCCGGCCCACCTGGGAGTAGATTTTGCCCCATGTGGCCCCCCGATCTAAAATGAGTTTGACACCCCTGACCTCATGCATGTTGGGGCACCACATGTGGGTACTTTGTGCTTATTTGACTCCTGTTCAATATATCAGTTGTTTGGAATTGTGATTGTGTGTTTAGTTTTATACCTCAAGTCCCGTTATTAATAGGTTTAATTGGCCTTAAGAGTCCAATAACCTCATCCCTAATACTTTTTAAAAATACATTTGTAAATCCAGTATATGTAGTAGTAGTCTTATTTTGAATATACTTACAAATGACATAATTTATACATATCTTGTACTAGGGGTGTAAAAAAACAAACAAGTTTTTCTTATGAATCACGAATCTTAACTGTAACAATTCTTAATCAATTGAAAAAAATAAAAGATTGATTTTTTTTAAATACATTTTTTTTTAATCTGTCCTGTTCAGCCACTCAGACAAATCATATAGTTGATGGAGATGATCTATATCTACCGTACACATTTTACTTTCAAAAAGAAAAGTGTTGGATACTTTTCTTGTTGCCTTATTTGTATTTTACTCTTTTAAGTAAAATACAAAACATTTAGAGCCTTTTTTATGTTTGTATGTTATTTTGTGGAGGAATGTAGTTAATAATAAAACGGACACCTAATGTTGTAAAAAAAATAAAAAGTTATATTTATTTTGAATCTAGAATCGTTTTGAATCTAGAATCGGTTCTGAATGGAATTGTTACCCCCAAGAATCGAATTGAATGGTGGGATTTACAGCCCTATCTTGTACACAATTCAACATGTCAGAAAGGGAGTAGGAAGAAGCAACGCTTATTTATTCCCACCCCTTGTCCATATCATAGCAATTATTAACAATTTGGTTCACTTCCTGCGTTTAGACTTAGAGACTTAGACTTCCTTTTACTGTCATTCAAATTTGAACTTTACAGTACAGATAAGAACAAAATGTTGTTGCATTAGCTGGTTGTAGTGCAGGATAAAAGAGCAATAAGGTGCAGATATAATTAAATAGATTAATGTACAAATAAATATATTGCACTTTTGCTTATGCATCCTGGTTTTTGGATGTATGTTATATTGTCTTTATATTCCAGCCACTTAATCCATTTGGGGGGGATTCGAGGGAATTATTATGATGCGTTCAAGAGTCTTAGTACAGTAGGAAGGGTATTCATATGGCCCCATTCGTCACGGTTTAGCATACAGATGAAAGGTGACAAATTTGGAGGGTGCGCTATCCACATTTAAAATGTGTTTAGTCGGCATCAGTTGCTATGTTGTGTGGCACTTTCCATCATTTTCAGCAGCCACCGCCTTCAACTCACGTGAGATCCACCCTGGAATGGGGGCCATGTGAATCCCTTCCCTCATGTATGTAAGTCAGGGACAGTAGTTCAATAGTGAGGTACTGGAGTCATCTTTAAGAGGAGTCCACTGCTAGGATGAAGCCAGAATGACCCCCGGGGACCCATCTATGGTTTGGTCGAGGGTGTTCACCAATATTTTGGCAACGGTACCAAAATGTATTTCGATACTTTTCTAAATAAAGAGGACAACATTATTGTCTTTATTTGAACAAAGCATTTTAGTGTACATGAAACATACATTTATTATTGTAATTTATTCCTTCAATAAAATAGTAAACATACTATACAACTTGTCTTTTAGTAGTAAGTAAATAAACAATTAGTCTGCTGACGTATGCAGTAACATATTGTGTCATTTATACACCTATTATTTTGTACACATTATGTGGGACAAACTGTAAAAATTAATTATTAATCCATTTGTTCATTTACTGTTAATATCTGCGTATTTTCTGTTTTAACATGTTCTATCTACACTTCTGTTAAAAAGTAATAATCACTTTTTCTTCTCTTCTTTGATACTTTACATTAGTTTTGGAGGATACCACACATTTAGGTATGGATCCGATACCAAGTAGTTACAGGATCATACATTGGTCATATTCAAAGTCCTCATGTGTCCAGGGATGTATTTCCTGAGTTTATAAACATAATATGAATTTAAAAAAAAGAAAAAAGGATTTTATGATGCTAAAAAATATTGTTGTAATCATAGTATTAATGACTAGATACGCTATTGTACTTGGTATCATTAGCGGATGTCAGGTGTAGATCCTTCCATGCCATTTGTTTACATTGTGACGCCGGTGAGCTATTGTATCCTCCTACGGTGTGTAGTGAAGCATGTTTAGCTATTCCTTATCCTCCAGTGATAATGTACATGGAAGAAACATACTTTATTTGTCGCCATGGAGACGAGGATTAGTGATTTAGAAGTAGCTAAAACACTGCCGACTGCGGCCGGATGTTAGCCGCTCTGCCTGAGGGTGTTTCAGGGTTATAACTTCACCTTTACCTTTACTTTTTACACCAAAATGCGTCCATTCTCCCTTTTCTGTCTACACACTGTGTCTGCTTGTAAGTACTCCGTGTGTGTGAGCTGCTGAACATGCTTCTCTGCTCGTAAAACCAGCAATGTCGAGACGTTGGGCAGGACTGGTACTTTTTAGAGGCGGTATAGTACCGAATATGATTCATTAGTATCGTGGCACTATACTAGTACCGGTATACCGTACAATCCTAGTTTGGTCTGAAGTCTGTTGAACAGTTTTACACCATTTTGGGACTTAAGTATGAGCTCAAAGTTTGTCTCCAGTTTTAGAGAAGCCTGACCAGTATGATGATGTCATGGTACCAGTTGGCAGTAAGAGGAACCGTCCACGGTTTGTCAGGGGGCTGGCTTGGAGGACGCAATGCCTCAGGTGAGAGAACACCTGGTGGGCTTCTTTACCCGTCATCAGCAAGGAGGACAAACTTTGACCCACTTGGCGCCGCGATCCGGCGCAGCATCACGCTGTGTCCAGTGTGTTCCGTAACAGGATTTCTCCCAAAGGCCGACTTTCCAAAACTCTGCGTGAGAGTTGGGGCTCCGCTTTGTGGATTTGCAGGTCCGCTGCACCCCTCAGTGGCAGCAGGGCTCCCGGGGGCCTCCCGTGCGTTCTGGCTTCTCTGTGCACGGCCGAGCACAACAAGGACTCGCCGGTGGACGAGTGTTTGTCCGAGTCCACGGGTGGTGACTCCCGCTGACATTTTGCCTGTTAAATTGGGCTGAGTGTGAATGTCAAAATGGAGCCCACAGGTCGGGTGGTGCATGCTTATCGGGTCAGAACGATGTCCTCCTGGGCTAGTATTAAGCCAAATGTATGATAGTACAAACACACACGAGGTGCACGGCTTCCTCTTCAGGAGCGAGCTGTACCCTCTTACGGTCCCCGGGGGGTTTCCCAGAAACTGATACTCTGGGAACTAGGACCCTGCCGGGGCATCCTGGCTGAGAAGTGTCCGCCACATCCTCGCGGCGGGCATTCCAGAAGTCCACCGCCGCTTGATCTCCAGCGGTAGCCGGCCAACACCCACGCATCCCCGCTGGCCACAGGCAGTGACTGGACCCCAGACGCCGGGTCAGTTGGTTTTGGGGCGGTTTGGCTTCACATTTGCGCCAGTACTGCCGACAGGTCACGTACTGCGGCCGTCTGATTTCATGCAGAAAACATGTTTGTTTTTTTCACCGTGCGGCGCTCTTAAATAGCATGTGATGTCACGCTCTTGTCATGAGGGGGTGAGCATGTCAGCCTGTGGCCTGTTTTTTGTCTTATGAGCAAGCAGGACTACAACTTCCTGTCTTGCAAAACCTAGCGTAGCCCTTCATGGGGCAGGGAACCATATTTGGTCATAGTTCTACTTGTCACTGCCAGCCTATGAAACCACATGACTGCTCACAGCCAATCCCTGATGATATATGTACATGTGTGTGTGTGTGTGTGTGTATATATATATATATATATATATATATATATATATATATATATATATATATATATATATATATATATATATATATGTATATGCTGAAAGTTGGCAGAGAGGTTTGTGCGTCTGCCTCACAATACGAAGGTCCTGAGTAGTCCTGGGTTCAATCCCGGGCTCGGGATCTTTCTGTGTGGAGTTTGAATGTCCTCCCCGTGACTGCATGGGTTCCCTCCGGGTACTCCGGCTTCCTCCCACCTCCAAAGACATGCACCTGGGGATAGGTTGATTGGCAATACTAAATAGTTCCAAGTGTGTGAATGGGAGTGTGAATGTTGTCTGTCTATCTGTGTTGGCCCTGCGATGAGGTGGCGACTTGTCCAGGGTGTACAAGTGCCTCCCGCGACCCCAAAGTGAATAAGCGGTAGAAAAATGAATGGATGATGTATATATGTATATATATATATATATATATATATGTGTGTCTTGATTGGATTATCCAGAGAATAGTGCTCGATACCGTGGTAGAGCGCAATATGTAGGTGTGGGAAAAATCACAAGACTACTTCGTCTTACAACAGATGGAAGCATGTACACAGCTGCATTGACTCTTGACTTGATGAAACACAGTGGACCAAAACCAGCAGCTGACATGGCTCCCCAAACCATTACTGACTGAGGGAACTTCCGTTGTCCAAAGTTCAGGAGTGGCTTGACCATGGGAATACGGCTATTGAAGCTGTATCTGTTGAAAAGCTCTATGGATATGATGATTTCATTTTCCAGCATGATCTGGCACCTGTCCACAGTGCCAAAACCAGCAGTAACTGGTGTACTGACCATGGCATTACTGTCCTCCATTGGCCTGCCAACTCCCCTGACCTGAACCTCATGGAGATTTTGTGGGTTATTGTGAAGAAGAAGCTGAAAAACACCAGGCCCAATAATGCAAATGAGCTAAAGGCTGCTATTGAAGCATCCTGGGCATCCATGACACCTCAGCAATGCCACAGGCCGATTGCCTCCATGCCACGCCGTATTGATGCAGTAATCCATGCAAAAGGATTCTCAACCAAGTACTGAGTGCATTAATTGACATATTCAAATGTTTGATTTTGTTTTGCTGTTATAAATCTTTTTTTTTACTTTGTCTGAGGAAATATTTTTTGAGATAGGATTTTTGAGTTTTCTTAAGCTGTATGCCATAATCAGCGATATTAAAATAGTAAAAGGCTTGCAATATTTCAGTTGATGTGTAATGAATCCAGAATGTATGACATTTTCATGTTTTTAGTTGCATTACAGAAAATAAAGAACTTTAACACAATATTCTAATTTGTGTGTGTGTGTGTGTATATATATATATATATATATATGCTGTATGTATATGTATGTATATGTGTGTATGTATATACTGTGTATATGTGTGTGTATATATATATATATGTGTGTGTATGTATATATATGTATGTGTGTGTATATATACACACATATATATGTGTGTATATATATGTACGTGTATATATGTATCTATATATATGTGTTGATATATGTACTTGTATCTATGTATCTATATATATGTGTATATATATACACGTGTATATATATATATATATGTGTGTGCGTGCGTGTGTGTATACATATATACAGTATGTATATATACTGTATATGTGTATGTATTTATGTATGTATGTATCTACACACACACACACACACACACATATATATAAGGTATTCATGTGTGATTTCCACAAGTGTCTGTACATGTAGAAGAAGGAGAAACACGGGCATATCTGGATGACTCGCCTCCATCTGTCTAGTGGTTACCTCCAGTTGTTATGAAGCGGGCTGTGGCGTGTTCTTTCTGACCTCACTTCCTGTGTGGGCCGCAGTCTTCCTGGCGTCATTTCCTCTTCGAACTCACTTTGTAAACGATCAATAAGTCCATACAGAGCTAAGAGCCGGAGATTAAAAAAAATAGACGGCGCACTTATCCATGTAAAAAGTTGTCCGAGGAGGTGAACCTTAAATCTGTGTTTTTTAACCAATGTGCTGCGGCACACTATTGTACCGTGCGATATGGTTTGGTGTGCCGTGGGAAATTATATAATTTCACCTAACTGGTTAAAAATATCCTTTGCAAACCAGTAATCATTGTCTGTGCTGTCAAGAGCTCGACAGAGTAACTGTCTATCACTCAGCTAGTTGCTTTGTAGATGTCGGGAACATGGTTTGTCGTGATCACAATATGCAGATGATAATAGGAGGCAGCGTGCAGATAAAAATGTATCTAATGCTTAAACCAAAAATAAACAAAAGCAATTGAATCTTAGGGATGGCTATGCAAAATAAAATTAAAACTGAACTGACTGCAAATAAACACAAACAGAATGCTGGAACACAGCAAAGACTTACAGCGTGTGAAGTACCAGACGGTGTCCACAAAGTACATCTTTACATGACATGACAATCAACAACAAAATAGGAGCGCAAGACAAGAAGTAAAATACTACACAGGAAAACAGCAAAGAAGTCAAAATAAGTCAGGGTGTGATGTGACAGGTGGTGACAGTACACCTACTTTGAGACAAGAGCTATAGTCATGCATGCTTGATTATGGTTTGAATTCATATCCAACATTTGCGAGAACGACTTTTTAGTGTCAATATCGGCTGCTGACTTTCATTTTATTTAAAAAGGTTTTCTGCTAGTGGTATGCCTCGGGATTTTTCCAATAAAAAAATGTGCCTCGGCTCAGAAAAGGTTTAAAAACACTGCCTTATACGATTGGTTAGTGTGGCCGAAACGAGGCTTAGGCTAAGTAATTATTCTTTTAAATTTTTTTACATGTTTTACTTGAATTCACGTCGTTTACACGCTCAAAACTTTTTATAAGTATCATCTTAAGTCCTGTTGGGTGTGTCGCAACCCGTGCCACCTTTCAGCTTACACCCACGCAGCATCTACGAAGTAACTCGCATGATAATCTGCGTATGTACATTAATAATGTGATTGTTTTGTTGTGAACAATCACAACTTCACTTGCCCTAATTCATAGCTAGCGATACCAAAACTGCAGAGCGAAACGCGAGCTCACTATTTGGCAAGCATGAGACCAAGCTTAACATAAGACTGCGACATAAGCCCTAATAAATAGATATTCACTGTATAAAGAGTTTATAAAGCTTTTAAAATACTGTATAACAAGTAGTTACAGTGTAAGAGTGCCGCACACACTTAAGGCTTATTTAATCTTTTATATATATATTTTTTTATTATTAAATTACATAAAAAACACGGGATACACTTACAGTTACCAACCCAAAAACCCTCCCTCCCTCCCTCACTCATTTACACAAAAGGGTTGTTTCCTTCTGTTATTAATATTCTGGTTCCTACAATATATATCAATACAGTCTGCAAAGGATACAGTTATTAATATTAACAATATAAAAATATATATCAATACAGTCTGCAAAGGATACAGTTATTAATATTAACAATATAACAATATATATCAATGCAGTCTGCAAGGGATACAGTTAATATTAACAGTATAACAATGTATATTAATACAGTCTGCAAGGTATACAGTTATTAATATTAACAATATAACAATATATTTATCAATACAGTCTGCAAAGAATACAGTTGTTAATATTAACAATATATATCAATACAGTCTGCAAGAGATGCAGTTATTAATATTTACAATATAAAAATGTTTATCAATACAGTCTGCAAGTGATACAGTTATTAATATTAACAACAATATATATTAATGCAAGGGATACAGTTATTAATATTAACAACATTCCAATATATATCTAGAAAGTCTGCAAGGTATACAGTTATTAATATTAACAATATAACAGTATGTATCAATGCAGTCTGCAAGGGATGCAGTTATTAATATTAACAATACAACAATATATTAAAACAGTCTGTAAGGGATACAGTTATTAATATTAACGATATATATCAATACAGTCTGCAAGGTATACAGTTATTAATATTAACAATATAACAATGTATATCAATACAGTCTGCAAGGGACACAGTTATTAATATTAACAATATAACAATATGTATCAATACAGTCTGCAAGGGATACAGTTATTAATATTAACTATATAAAAATACATATCAATGCAGTCTGCAAGAGATAGTTATTATTATTAACAATATATATCAATACAGTCTGCAAGGGATACAGTTAATATTAACAATATGACAATATATATCAATACAGTCTGTAAGGGATGCAGTTATTAATATTAACAATATAACAATATATAGCAATACAGTCTGTAAGGGATACAGTTATTAATATTAACAATATGACAATATATATCAATACAGTCTGTAAGGGATACAGTTATTAATATTAACAATATATATCAATACAGTCTGTAAGGGATACAGTTAATATTAACAATATGACAATATATATCAATACAGTCTGTAAGGGATGCAGTTATTAATATTAACAATATAACAATATATAGCAATACAGTCTGTAAGGGATACAGTTATTAATATTAACAATATGACGATATATATCAATACAGTCTCTAAGGGATACAGTTATTAATATTAACAATATATATCAATACAGTCTGTAAGGGATACAGTTATTAATATTAACAATATGACAATATATATCAATACAGTCTGTAAGGGATACAGTTATTATTATTAACAATATATATCAATACAGTCTGTAAGGGATACAGTTATTATTATTAACAATATATATCAATACAGTCTGTAAGGGATACAGTTATTATTATTAACAATATTCCAATATATATCAATACAGTCTGTAAGGGATACAGTTATTATTATTAACAATATTCCAATATATATCAATACAGTCTGTAAGGGATACAGTTATTATTATTAACAATATTCCAATATATATCTAAACAGTCTGCAAGGGATACAGTTAATATTAACAATATGACGATATATATCAATACAGTCTCTAAGGGATACAGTTATTAATATTAACAATATATATCAATACAGTCTGTAAGGGATACAGTTATTAATATTAACAATATGACAATATATATCAATACAGTCTGTAAGGGATACAGTTATTATTATTAACAATATTCCAATATATATCAATACAGTCTGTAAGGGATACAGTTATTATTAACAATATTCCAATATATATCAATACAGTCTGTAAGGGATACAGTTATTATTATTAACAATATTCCAATATATATCTATACAGTCTGCAAGGGATACAGTTAATATTAACAATATGACGATATATGTCAATACAGTCTGTGAGGGATACAGTTATTAATATTAACAATATGACAATATATATCAATACAGTCTCTAAGGGATACAGTTATTAATATTAACAATATATATCAATACAGTCCTGCGATGAGGTGGCGACTTGTCCAGGGTGTACCCCGCCTTCCGCCCGATTGTAGCTGAGATAGGCGTCAGCGCGACCCCGAAAGGGAATAAGCGGTAGGAAATGGATGGATGGATGGATCAATACAGTCTGCAAGGGATACAGTACATGATTGTGTGTGCTAGTAGTACTAACCTTTAACAGTTAATTTTACTAATTTACAATAATTACTAGTTTCTACGTAACTGTTTTTTATTTATTTAATTTTTTTAGATAAAGGACACTATATTCACCAGACCAGGTTGTCAATGAAATTAGATTGTTTAAAGGGTTCTTAAAACCAGGTCTAGTCCAGGTAATGTCCAGGTCCGGCCCAGCAACACACACCTTCATTTATGTACATTCATAGCTCGTTTGGTAGAGTGGCCGGGCCAGCAACTTGAAGGTTCCAGGTTCGATTCCCGCTTCCACCATCCTAGTCACTGCCGTTGTGTCCTTGGGCAAGACACTTTACCCACCTGCTCCCAGTGCCACCCACACTGCTTTAAATGTAAATTAGATATTGGGCTTCACTCTGTAAAGCGCTTTGAGTCACTAGAGAAAAAACGCTATATAAATATACTTCACTTCACTCAAATGAACAGATTGCATATAACCTATAAACAAAATTACATTTTCAAAATAAGCATTTGAGGACTTCCCATCTATTTTTATGTTTTTTGGCATCATTATTGGTTTCAACCATACAACTTTATAATAATAAATGTTTTAAAGAAAGTAATACTAAGTGAATATCTATTTTTGGCCTTTAAAAATAAACCTTTTACCGAGTACTATAATTAAATAGACTAAATTGTGACTGTCAATGAACTCTCCTAAAGTAACAGAAACCACATCAAGCTTCATAAACAAACCAATCCTTAAACACATTTTTTTCAACTTCCACCCAAAAGGAAGACACATGACAATACCAAAACAAATGCAGGGTGGATTCAGACTCCTGACAACAAAATCGCCAATCGTGTTGTGTTTACAAAAGCCTTCAATTCAGAAACTATTGATACAACTGTTTCATGCTTGTCTGAGGGTCTGTTGAATATGAAATCATACTCAACTTCATACATTGAAACAAAATGGGAGAAGGAAGGAGGGATAACTATATCCGAAGAAGAATGGCCGATAATATGGCGATATCAATGGACCTCACCCAAGTGGGGGGAGTTGCGCTGGAAAAGTTTGATCAGATTTTTAATTACACCTTCTCAGAAGTCTCACTCTGATAACTCCCCTTGCCTGTTGGAGAAACTCTGGTCATTCAAATGCAAACCACTACCACCTTTTCTGGGACTGCTCCGCCATAAAGGACTATTGGACAGAGATAAACCAAGTTCTACAGGATATTTTCAAACATGAAATACCCCTTGAAAAAAAGTCTGTTTTTTGGACATGTACTTCAGGACTGGTCGAAAAAAGATAAAAACTTGATGAATATCCTATTGGTGGCCTGTAAAAAGACAATTTCTAGGCTCAGTCAGGGCGTTGAGGGGATCTGGTTTGGTTGCTGCAGGATTAGGTCTCTGGTTTTGCAGATTATGTGGTCCTGATGGCTTCAACCGGCCAAGATCTTCAGCTCTCACTGGATCGGTTTGCAGCCGACTGAAATGGGAATTGGCACCTCCAAGTCAGAGTGCATGGTTATTGCCCGGGAAGGGTGGAGTGTCATCTCCAAGTTGGGGAGGAGATCTTGCCCCAAGTGGAGGACTTCAAGTACCTCGGAGTCTTGCTCACGAGTGAGGGAAGAGTGGATGGTGAGATGGACAGGCGGATGGTTGTGGCGTCTTCAGTAATGCAGACGCAGTATCGATCCGTTGTGGTGAAGAAGGAGCTGAGCCGGAAGGCAAAGCTGTCAATTTACCAGTCGATCTACGTTCCCATCCTCACCTATTGTCATGAGCTTTGGGTTATGACCTAAAGGACAAGATCTATGTTCCCATCCTCACCTATGGTCATGAGCTTTGGGTTATGACAGAAAAGAACAAGATCTACGTTCCCATCCTCACCTATGGTCATGAGCTTTGGGTTATGACAGAAAAGAACAAGATCTATGTTCCCATCCTCACCTATGGTCATGAGCTTTGGGTTGTGACTGAAAGGACCAGATCACGGGTACAAGCGGCCAAAATGAGTTTCCTCCGCCGGGTGGCGGGGCTCTCCCTTAGGGTGAGAAGCTCTGCCATCCGGGAGGAAATCAGAGTAAAGCTGCTACTTCTCCACATGGAGAGGAGCCAGATGAGGTGGTTCGGGGTTCTGATCAGGATGCCACTCGAACGCCTCCCTAGGGAGGTGTTTAGGGCACGTCCGACCGGTAGTAGGCCACAGAGAGGACCCAGGACACGTTGGGAAGACTATGTCTCCCGGCTGGCCTGGGAACGCCTCGGGATCCCCCAGGAAGAGCTGGAAGAAGTGGCTGGGGAGAGGAAAGTCCGGGATTCCCTGCTTAGGCTGCTGCCCCCGCGACCTGAACTCGGATAAGCGCTAGAAATGGATGAATGGATAGGAAATGGATATCCCTGGAGTCCAACTTTGAAGCAATTGATGGAAATCACGATGGACATACATAAAATGGAGAAGATAACTGCCTTTTATCAATTATAAATTGGAGAAATTGACTTCATACTGGGAAAACTGGGTCATTTATGTCACGTCCCATGAGCCTGACTTTAGTTCCAAATTTTTAATTAGTGGTTGTACTGCCTAAAAAAAGTATTACTCCCTTTGTGTGTGTATATATATATATATACATACATATATATATATGTATGTATGTATGTATGTATATAAATATATATATGTATGTATGTATATATATAAATATATATATGTATGTATGTATATATATGTATGGATGTATGTATGTATGTATGTATGTATATAAATATATGTATGTATGTATATATAAATATATGTATGTATGTATGTATATGTATAAATATATATATGTATGTATTTATGTATGTATATATATAAATATATATATGTATGTATTTATGTATGTATATATAAATATATATATGTATGTATTTATGTATGTATATATATATATATGTATGTATTTATGTATGTATGTATGTATATATATAAATATATATATGTATGTATGTATGTATATATATATACATATATGTATATACATATATGTATGTATGTATATATGTATGTATGTATGTATATATGTATGTATGTATATATGTATATATATACATGTATATATGTATATATATACATGTATGTATGTATATATACATATATGTATGTATGTATACATATATGTATGTATGTATGTATACATATATGTATGTATGTATGTATGTATACATGTATGTATGTATATATACATATATGTATGTATGTATATATATGTATGTATATATACATATATGTATGTACGTATATATATATGTATGTATGTATGTGTATATATACATATATGTATGTATATATGTATGTGTGTGTATATATATATGTGTATTTGTATATATATACATACATATGCATATATACATATGTATGTATATATATGTATATATATACATATATATGTATATATATGTATGTGTGTATATATATGTATGTATGTATATGTATATATATACAAATGTATGTATGTATGTATGTATATATATATATACATATATATGTGTATATATATACATATGTATGTATATCCATCCATCCATCCATCATCTTCCGCTTATCCGAGGTCGGGTCGCGGGGGCAACAGCCTAAGCAGGGAAACCCAGACTTCCCTCTCCCCAGCCACTTCGTCTAGCTCTTCCCGAGGCGTTCCCAGGCCAGCCGGGAGACATAGTCTTCCCAACGTGTCCTGGGTCTTCCCCGTGGCCTCCTACCGGTTGGACGTGCCCTAAACACCTCCTTAGGGAGGCGTTCGGGTGGCATCCTGACCAGATGCCCGAACCACCTCATCTGGCTCCTCTCGATGTGATGGAGCAGCGGCTTTACTTTGAGTCCCTCCCGGATGGCAGAGCTTCTCACCCTATCTCTAAGGGAGAGCCCCGCCACACGGCGGAGGAAACTCATTTCGGCTGCTTGTACCCGTGATCTTATCCTTTCGGTCATGACCCAAAGCTCATGACCATAGGTGAGGATGGGAACGTAGATCGACCGGTAAATTGAGAGCTTTGCCTTCCGGTTCAGCTCCTTCTTCACCACAACGGATCGGTACAACGTCCGCATTACTGAAGACGCCGCACCGATCCGCCTGTCGATCTCACGATCCACTCTTCCCTCACTCGTGAGCTAGACTCCTAGTGTACTTGAACTCCTCCACTTGGGGCAGGGTCTCCTCCCCAACCCGGAGATGGCACTCCACCCTTTTCCGGGCGAGAACCATGGACTCGGACTTAGAGGTGCTGATTCTCATTCCGGTCGCTTCACACTCGGCTGCGAACCGATCCAGCGAGAGCTGAAGATCCCGGTCAGATGAAGCCATCAGGACCACATCATCTGCAAAAAGCAGAGACCTAATCCTGCGGTTACCAAACCGGAACCCCTCAACGCCTTGACTGCGCCTAGAAATTCTGTCCATAAAAGTTATGAACAGAATCGGTGACAAAGGACAGCCTTGGCGGAGTCCAACCCTCACTGGAAATGTGTTCGACTTACTGCCGGCAATGCGGACCAAGCTCTGGCACTGATCGTACAGGGAACGGACCGCCACAATAAGACAGTCCGATACCCCATACTCTCTGAGCACTCCCCACAGGACTTCCCGAGGGACACGGTCGAATGCCTTCTCCAAGTCCACAAAGCACATGTAGACTGGTTGGGCAAACTCCCATGCACCCTCAAGAACCCTGCCGAGAGTATAGAGCTGGTCCACAGTTCCACGACCAGGACGAAAACCACACTGTTCCTCCTGAATCCGAGGTTCGACTATCCGACGTAGCCTCCTCTCCAGTACACCTGAATAAACCTTACCGGGAAGGCTGAGGAGTGTGATCCCACGATAGTTGGAACACACCCTCCGGTCCCCCTTCTTAAAGAGAGGAACCACCACCCCGGTCTGCCAATCCAGAGGTACCGCCCCCGATGTCCACGCGATGCTGCAAAGTCTTGTCAACCAAGACAGCCCCACAGCATCCAGAGCCTTAAGGAACTCCGGGCGGGTCTCGTCCACCCCTGGGGCCTTGCCACCGAGGAGCTTTTTAACTACCTCAGCGACCTCAGCCCCAGAAATAGGAGAGTCCAGCACAGATTCCCCAGGCACTGCTTCCTCATAGGAAGACGTGTTGGTGGGATTGAGGAGGTCTTCGAAGTATTCCTTCCACCTATCCACAACATCCGCAGTTGAGGTCAGCAGAACACCATCCGCACCATACACGGTGTTGATAGTGCACTGCTTCCCCTTCCTGAGGCGGCGGACGGTGGTCCAGAATCGCTTCGAAGCCGTCCGGAAGTTGTTTTCCATGGCTTCCCCGAACTCCTCCCATGTCTGAGTTTTTGCCTCCGCGACCGCTGAAGCTGCACACCGCTTGGCCTGTCGGTACCTGTCCACTGCCTCTGGAGTCCTATGAGCCAAAAGGACCCGATAGGACTCCTTCTTCAGCTTGACGGCATCCCTCACCGCTGGTGTCCACCAAGGGGTTTTAGGATTGCCGCCCCGACAGGCACCAACTACCTTGCGGCCACAGCTCCGATCTGCCGCCTCGACAATAGAGGTGCGGAACATGGTCCACTCGGACTCAATGTCCAGCACCTCCCTCGTGACATGTTCAAAGTTCTTCCGGAGGTGGGAATTGAAACTTTGTCTGACAGGAGACTCTGCCAGACGTTCCCAGCAGACCCTCACAATGCGTTTGGGCCTCCCAGGTCTGTCCGGCATCCTCCCCCACCATCGCAGCCAACTCACCACCAGGTGGTGATCGGTAGAAAGCTCCGCCCCTCTCTTCACCCGAGTGTCCAAAACATGAGGCCGCAAATCCGATGACACAACTACAAAGTCGATCATGGAACTGCGGCCTAGGGTGTCCTGGTGCCAAGTGCACATATGGACACCCTTATGTTTGAACATGGTGTTTGTTATGGACAAACTGTGACGAGCACAAAAGTCCAATAACAAAACACCACTCGGGTTCAGATCCGGGCGGCCATTCTTCCCAATCACGCCTCTCCAGGTTTCACTGTCGTTGCCAACGTGAGCGTTGAAGTCTCCCAGTAGGACAAGGGAATCACCCGGGGGAGCACTTTCCAGTACTCCCTCGAGTGTTCCCAAAAAGGGTGGGTACTCTGAACTGCTGTTTGGTGCATAAGCACAAACAACAGTCAGGACCCGTCCCCCCACCCGAAGGCGGAGGGAGGCTACCCTTTCGTCCACCGGGTTGAACTCCAACGTACAGGCTTTGAGCCGGGGAGAAACAAGAATTGCCACCCCAGCCCGTCGCCTCTCACTGCCGGCAACGCCAGAGTGGAAGAGGGTCCAATCCCTCTCGAGAGAAGTGGTTCCAGAGCCCTTGCTGTGCGTCGAAGTGAGTCCGACTATATCCAGCCGGAATTTCTCGACTTCGCGCACTAGCTCAGGCTCTTTCCCCCCCAGTGACGTGACGTTCCACGTCCCAAGAGCTAGCTTCTGTAGCCGAGGATCGGACCGCCAAGTGCCCTGCCTTCGGCTGTCGCCCAGCTCACAATGCACCCGACCTCTATGGCCCCTGCTATGGGTGGTGAGCCCATTGGAGGGGTGACCCACGTTGCCTCTTTGGGCTTTGCCCGGCCGGGCCCCATGGGAACAGGCCCGGCCACCAGGCGCTCGCCATCGTGCCCCACCTCCGGGCCTGGCTCCAGAGGGGGGCCCCGGTGACCCGCGTCCGGGCGAGGGAAATCTGGGTCCATGATTTTTCTTCTTCATAAAGGTCTTTGAGCTGCTCTTTGTCTGATCCCTCACCTAGAACCTGTTTGCCTTGGGAGACCCTACCAGGGGGCTTTATGCCCCCGGACAACATAGCTCCTAGGATCATTGGGACACGCAAACTCCTCTACCACGATAAGGTTGCAGCTCAGGAGGTGTATGTATATATACATACATATATACATATGTATATATATACATATGTATGTATATATACATATGTATGTATGTATATATACATATGTATGTATGTATGTATGTATGTATACATATGTATGTATGTATATATATATATGTACATATGTACGTATGTATATATATATATATGTACGTATGTATGTATGTATATATATACAGATGTATGTATATACGTATGTATGTATACATATGTGTATGTATGTATATATGTATGTATATATATATATATATATATGTGTGTGTATATATATATATATATATATATATCTGTTTACATTATTAATGTATTATTAATACTTTTTTCTTCATTTAATTGGTGTATTTGCAAATACTATATTGTTTTTCTGCTGTTTCTTACATTTTTTGGGCGGTGAGGGGGGGTCGAATGGTTGGGATATAAAGCCAAAATATATATATTTTGACATTCAGGCCAGACATCAGATATATGTTACTGTATATGTGAATATGATGTAACGGATAGGAATGTCTGTAGTGGATGTCAGTAAAAAAAAAAGAAAATAACGATTTTGCACATCGATAGTATGTGTGTTTTTTTTACAAATAAAGCCATCATGGTGAAGGTCCTGTGACAGCAAAGTTAAGTGAAGGTGACTATTGGACAACACAATCCAACAAGTGTAAAGAGTTAGTGTGAAAGAGTGAATAACGTGCTCCCACTGTGACTCACAAGGTATTATTCCTACCCTTAAAGACAGTGTTGATGTTCTTCTAGCTGGCAACTTGCTGCCGGTCACAGTCAAGGCCACACTGTGGAGAGTCCAGGCCGTTTAGCGTCAGACTGACTACTTTTCTTGGCGCGAGTGGATTCATTTGGTCAGCTCATGAGGCAACAAACTCAGTGACGGCATCTTGAGGGCCTGAATGGGACTACTTTGTGCAGGATGGATGACATTTATTTGTCTTTCTCCACAGATGCTGATTGACT
Source organism: Nerophis ophidion (assembly GCF_033978795.1). NCBI lineage: Eukaryota > Metazoa > Chordata > Actinopteri > Syngnathiformes > Syngnathidae > Nerophis > Nerophis ophidion. The sequence continues at coordinate 17,528,612 of NC_084615.1, forward strand.
GCCCCGCACCTCCAAAGTCTGAGCTGAGTGTGTGCGCGTGTGTGTTGTTGTCTCACATCCATTAGTACTTTAGTATGCAGGGTGTGTGTGTGTCTGTCTGGTGCGTGTGCGTGTGCCTGCTCCTCCACAGTGCTACTCCTCAGCCGCCACAAGAAAGCGACACCTACACGGTACCATGATTCTTTTCTCTTATGTGTTTGTGTGTGTGTAGTGCAGGTGTGTAGCAACTTAGAGAAAACAATTTGTCTGGGGGCCGTTATATCTATTTTTAGGAACACTAATACAAAACCTCACAATAATGTCTGATTGAATGTAAACAGGTTATGACAGACCACCTTAAAAAAGGGAATGGTTTTTACTGAATGAGACACCAAGAATGTACATGAAAATACAGAATGTTACAATATTAACTATGAAGGATAAAACACTGAATATTAACAACATACGAACGTCACTCCACATGTTTTACTATCAAGCGAAACACAACAAAAATGCAACAAACACAGTAAAATATGAGCGTGAAACGTAAAATAACCCACCGACAATCTGATATGTGATTTATCACTGAGCTTTAGAACTTTGTTGTAAAAATCTCCTGAGTCTGTAACTAATTCCATGACCATATTAACTAATTATATTGCCATAGTAACTCATTAGATGACCATAGTAACTAATTATATTAGCATAGTAACTAATTAGATTGCCATTGTAACTAATTAGATGACCATAGTAACTATTTACATTACCATAGTGACTAATTTGATGACCATAGTAACTAATTACATTACCATAGTGACTAATTTGATGACCATAGTAACTAATTGTATTACCATAGTAACTAATTAGATGACCATAGAAACTAATTATATTAGCATAGTAACTAATTAGATTGCCATTGTAACTAATTAGATGACCATAGTAACTAATTACATTACCATAGTGACTAATTTGATGACCATAGTAACTAAATGTATTACCATAGTAACTAATTACATGACCGTAGTAACTAATTACATTACCATAGTGACTAATTTGATGACCATAGTAACTTATTGTATTACCATAGTAACTAATTAGATGACCATAGTAACTAATTACATTACAATAGTGACTAATTTGATGACCATAGTGACTAATTGTATTACCATAGTAACTAATTAGATGACCATAGTAACGAATTATATTAGCATAGTAACTAATTAGATTGCCATTGTAACTAATTAGATGACCATAGTAACTAATTCCATTACCATAGTAACTAATTATCACACATTAGTAACTATTTTGATTACCATAGTAACTAATTATATGGCCATATTAACTAACTATATGACCATAGTAACTAATTATATGACCATAGTAACTAATTATATGACCATTGTAACTAATTAGATGACCATAGTGACTAATTATATGACCATAGTAACTAATTATATGACCATTGTAACTAATTAGATGACCATAGTGACTAATTTGATGACTATAGTAACTAATTAGATGACCATAGTAAGTAATTATATTAAAATAGTAACAAATTAGATTACCATAGTAACTAATTAGATGACCATTGTAACTAATTTGATTACCATAGTAACTCATTAGATGACCATAGCAACTAATTTCATTACCATAGTAACTAATTAGATGACCATGGTAACTAATTATATTACCATAGTAACTAATTACATTACCATAGTAACTAATTATCACACATTAGTAACTATTTTGATTACCATAGTAACTAATTATATGGCCATATTAACTAACTATATGACCATAGTAACTAATTATATGACCATAGTAACTAATTATATGACCATTGTAACTAATTAGATGACCATAGTGACTAATTATATGACCATAGTAACTAATTATATGACCATTGTAACTAATTAGATGACCATAGTGACTAATTTGATGACTATAGTAACTAATTAGATGACCATAGTAAGTAATTATATTAAAATAGTAACTAATTAGATGACCATAGTAACTAATTATATTACAATAGTAACTAATTTGATTACCATAGTAACTAATTAGATGACCATAGCAACTAATTACATTACCATAGTAACTAATTACATTACCATAGTAACTAATTATCACACATTAGTAACTAATTTGATTACCATAGTAACTAATTATATGGCCATATTAACTAACTATATGACCATAGTAACTAATTAGATGACCATAGTAAATAATTAGATGACCATAGTAACTAGTATATCATGCAAAAGTGCAGATTCCAAGCATTGAAAGACTTAGTATAGTTGAAGACTTAGTCATTAGAAAACCTGAGTGCACATCATAATGGCAGCTGCACTTTCCATCTTAAACATCTAAAAAAAATGATTTGGGAATGTCCGGTGGGCCAGAATGAAAAGCTTAATGGCCCGCATGTGGCCCCCGGGCCTTAATTTGCCCAGGTCTGGTGTAGCGTCTTATATCAAGTCTTCTATCTCTCCCATTGTGTGTGTGTGTGTGTGTGTGTGTGTGTGTAGTGTGTCCATCTTTGCACCCGTCCACTTGTCTGTCTTGCAGTCATCTCATCCACCTGTCCCTTCCTCTATTTGTGGCTCTTTCTGTCCATTTGTTTGCTGGGTCGTCACGTTTGCCTATGCATTGTTCCATCCATCCTGCTACAAAAGCCATAAGCAGTGAAGTTGTCACGTTGTGTAAATGGTAAATAAAAAGAGAATAGAATGATTTGCAAATCCTTTTCAACTTATATTCAATTGAATAGACTGCAAAGACAAGATATTTCATGTTCACACGGGGAAACTTTTTTTTGTTGTTGTTGCAAATAATCATGAAGTTAGAATTTAATGGCAGCAACACATTGCAAAAAAGTGGTCACAGGGGCATTTTACCAGTGTGTTACATGGCCTTTCCTTTTAACACTCAGTAAAGGTTTGGGAACTGAGGAGACACATTTTTGAAGTGGAATAATTTCCCATTCTTGCTTGAAGTACAGCTTAAGTTGTTCAACAGTCTCCTGCCTCATATTTTAGCCTTCATATTGCACCACACATTTTCAACAGGAAGGTCAGTCTAGTACCCGCACTCTTTTACTACGAAGCCATGCTGTTGTAACACCTGGCTTGGCATTGTCTTGCTGAAATAAGCAGGGGCGTCCATGATAGCGTTGCTTGGATGGCAACATATGTTGCTCCAAAAGCTGTATGTACCTTTCAGCATTAATGGTGCCTTCACAGATGTGTAAGTTACCCATGCCTTGGGCACTAATACACCCCCATACATACCATCACACATGCTGCCTTTTACACTTTGTGCCTAGAACAATCCAGATGGATATTTTCCTCTTTGTTCTGGAGAACACAACGTCCACAGTTTCCAAAAACAATTTGAAATGTGGACTCGTCAGACCACTGAAAACTTTTCCACTTTGCATCAGTCCATCTTAGATGAGCTCGGGCCCAGCGAGGCGTTTCTGGGTGTTGTTGATAAATGGCTTTGGCTTTGCAGACTAGAGTTTTAACTTGCACTTACAGATGTAGCGACGGACTGTAGTTACTGACAGTGGTTTTCTGAAGTGTTCCTGAGCCCATGTGGTGATATCGTTTACACACTGATGTCACTTTTTGGATGAAGTACTGCCTGAGGGACCCAAGGTCACGGGCATTGCCGCTTATGTGCGGGGATTTCTCCAGATTCTCTGAACCTTTTGATGATATTATGGGGCATAGATGGTGAAATCCCTAAATTCCTTGCAATAGCTGGTTGAGAAATGTTGTTCTTCAAAAATTTGTTGACAAAGTGGTGACCCTCGCTCTGTCCTGGTTTGTGAATGACTAAGCATTTCATGGGAGCTGCTTTTATAGCCAATCATGGCACCCACCTGCTCCCAATTAGCTTGTTCACCTGTGGGATGTTCCAAATAAGTGTTTGATCTGCATTCCTCAACTTTCTCACTCTTTTTTGCCACTTTTGCCAGCTTTTTTGAATCATGTTGCAGCCATCAAGTTCCAAATGAGCTAATATTTGCAAAAAATAACAAGGTTTACCAGTGTGATTGTTTAATATCTTGTCTTTGTAGTCTATTCAATTGAATATAAGTTGAAAAGGATTTCCAAATCTTTGTATTCTCTTTATTTACCTTTTAGACAACGTGACAACTTCACTGGTCTGGGGTTTGTATAAAATGTGTTCTGATATAGCATATATTTAATGATATAATGTTACAGTGTAGCATACATAAATATGATATTATGTTACAATTTAGCGTAGAGGCCAAAAGTTTGGACACACCTTCTCATTCAATGTGTTTTATTTATTTCCATGAATATTTACATTGTAGTTTGTCACATCAAAACTATGAATGAACACAAGTGGAGTTATGTACTTAACAAAAAAAAAGGTGAAATAACTGAAAACATGTTGTATATTCTAGTTTTTTCAAAATAGCCACCCTTTGCTGTGATTACTGCTTTGCACACTCTTGGCATTCTCTCCACGAGCTTCAAGAGAGAGTCACCTGAAAGGGTTTTCACTTCACAGTTGTCATAGTTTTGATGGCTTCAGTGACAATCTACGATGTAAATAGTCATGGAAATAAAGAAAAAGCATTTGAATGAGAAGGTGTGTCCCAAATTTAGGCCTGTACTTTGTATCAGGGGTGTCCAACTCATTTTAGTCCAGGGGCCACATGAGGAAAATGTATTCCCACATTAGCCGGACAGGTAAAATCAACTACGACAACTTCAAATAGTTTTCTTTGTTTTACTTTGGTCTAAAATAGAAGAAATGTACAAATCACAAATAATCCTCTTGACAAAAAAACACTTAGTAGAAAATTCCAAGGAAAAAAGCGGTGCGGTTTCAAAAAGCCCAAGAAGAACACAATGAACTTGGACTAAATCTCAGTGTACCTACAAAGCAATTAAACTGTAAGTCACAGCCCTTCTCGGACTGAACCAAAACCAAATAAAGCATAAATAAAAACTCTTCCACGTATCATCTACCTCATGTGTCATGTCCACATATTGACCCTCTGCTAACTCCACTAACCAGAGGAGAGAGATCCTTCTCAGTGGCAGGAATAGACCGTGGAACAACCTTCCACTATCTATTACATCTATGAGATAATCCACTATCTATTACATCTATGAGATATTCCACTATCTATTACATCTATAAAAATATTCCACTGTCTATTACATCTATGAGATATTCCACTATCTATTACATCTATTAGATATTCCACTATCTATTACATCTATGAGATATTCCACTATCTATTACATCTATAAAAATATTCCACTGTCTATTACATCTATGAGATATTCCACTATCTAATACATCTATGAGATATTCCACTATATATTACATATTCCACTATATATTAAATCTTTGAGATATTCCACTATCTAAAACATCTAAAATATATTCCACTATATATTACATCTTCCACTATTATTACATCTGCCAATATATATATTACATTTATGACATATTCCACTATCTATTACATCTTCCACTATCTATTACATCTATGAGATATTCCACTATCTATTACATCTATGAGATATTCCACTATCTATTACATCTTCCACTATATATTTGATATATTTCACTATCTATTACATATATGAAATATTCCTCTATCTATTACATCTATTAGATATTCCATTATCTATTACATCTATGAGATATTCCACTATCTAATACATCTATGAGATATTCCACTATATATTACATATTCCACTTTATATTACATCTATTAGATATTCCACTTTATATCACATCTATGAGATATTCCACTATCTAATACATCTATGATATATTCCACTATATATTACATCTTCCACTATCTATTACATCTGCCACTATATATTACGTCTATGAGATATTTCACTATCTATTACATCTTCCACTATCTATTACATCTATTAGATATTCCACTATCTATTACATCTTCCACTATCTATTACATCTATTAGATATTCCACTATCTATTATATCTTCCAGTATCTATTACATCATGAGATATTCCACTATCTATTACATCTATTAGATATTCCACTATCTATTACATCTTCCACTATCTATTACATCTATTAGATATTCCACTATCTATTACATCTTCCACAATCTATTATATCTATTAGATATTCCACTATCTATTACATCTTCCACTATCTATTACATCTATTAGATATTCCACTATCTATTACATCTTCCACAATCTATTACATCTATGAGATATTCCACTATCTATTACATCTATTAGAAATTCCACTATCTATTACATCTGTTAGATTTTCCACTATTTATTACATATTTCACTATCTTTTACATCTATTAGACACTCCACTATATATTACATCTTCCACTATCTCTTACATGTATTAGATATTCCACTATATATTACATCTTCCACTATCTATTACATCTATTAGATATTCCACTATATATTACATCTTCCACAATCTATTACATCTATTAGATATTCCACTATATATTACATCTTCCACAATTTATTACATCTATTAGATATTCCACTATATATTACATCTTCCACAATCTATTACATCTTCCACTATTACATCTGTTAGATATTCCACTACTTATTACATCCATTAGATATTCCACTATATATTACATCTTCCACAATCTATTACATCTTCCAGTATTACATCTATTAGATATTCCACTATCTATTACATCTATTAGATATTCCACTATCTATTACATCTATTACAACTTCCACTATCTCTTACATATATTATATATTCCACTATCTATTAGATCTATTACATCTTCCCCAATCTATTACTTCTTCCACTATCTATTACATATATTAGATATTCCACTATCTATTAGATCTATTACATCTTCCACTATTTATTACATCTATTAGATCTTCCACTATCTATTACATCTATTAGATATTCCACAATATATTACATCTTCCACTATTTATTACAAACCCCGTTTCCATATGAGTTGGGAAATTGTGTTAGATGTAAATATAAACGGAATACAATGATTTGCAAATCCTTTTCAACCCATATTCAGTTGAATGCACTACAAAGACAAGATATTTGATGTTCAAACTCATAAACTTTATTTTTTTGTTGTTGCAAATAATAAGGTGGAAGAGGGGTTAGTGCGTCTGCCTAACAATACGAAGGTCCTGCAGTCCTGGGTTCAAATCCAGGCTCGGGATCTTTCTATGTGGAGTTTGCATGTTCTCCCCGTGAATGCGTGGGTTCCCTCCGGGTAGTCCGGCTTCCTCCCACTTCCAAAGACATGCACCTGGGGATAGGTTGATTGGCAACACTAAATTGGCCCTAGTGTGTGAATGTTGTCTGTCTATCTGTGTTGGCCCTGCGATGAGGTGGCGACTTGTCCAGGGTGTACCCCGCCTTCCGCCCGATTGTAGCTGAGATAGGCGCCAGCGCCCCCCGCGACCCCGAACGGGAATAAGCGGCAGAAAATGGATGGATGGATGGATAGTTAACTTAGAATTTCATGGCTGCAACACGTGCCAAAGTAGTTGGGAAAGGGCATGTTCACCACTGTGTTACATCACCTTTTCTTTTCACAACACTCAATAAACGTTTGGGAACTGAGGAAACTAATTTTTGAAGCTTTGAAAGTGGAATTCTTTCCCATTCTTGTTATATGTAGAGCTTTAGTCTTTCAACAGTCCGGGGTCTCCGATGTCGTATTTTACGATTCATAATGCGCCACACATTTTCGATGGGAGACAGGTCTGGACTGCAGGCGGGCCAGGAAAGTACCCGCACTCCTTTTTTACAAAGCCACACTGTTGTAACACGTGCTGAATGTGGCTTGGCATTGTATTGCTGAAATAAGCAGGGGCGTCCATGAAAAAGACGGCGCTTAGATGGCAGCATATGTTGTTCCAAAACCTGTATGTACCTTTCAGCATTAATGGTGCCTTCACAGATTTGTAAGTTACCCATGCCTTGGGCACTAATCCACCCCCATACCATCACACATGCTGGCTTTTGAACTTTGTGTCGAAAACAGTCTGGATGGTTCGCTTCCCCTTTGGTCCGGATGACACGATGTCGAATATTTCCAAACACAATTTGAAATGTGGACTCGTCATACCACAGAACACTTTTCCACTTTGCATCAGTCCATCTTAGATGATCTTGGGCCCAGAGAAGCTGGCGGCGTTTCTGGATGTTGTTGATAAACGTCTTTCGCTTTGCATAGTAGAGCTTTAACTTGCACTTACAGATGTAGCGACCAACTGTATTTAGTGACAGTGGTTTTCTGAAGTGTTCCTGAGCCCGTCTGGTGATATCCTTTAGAGCCTGTCGGTTTTTGATACAGTGCCGTCTAAAGGAATCGAAGGTCACGATCATTCAATGTTGGTTTCCGGCCATGCCGCTTATGTGGAGTGATTTCTCCAGATTCTCTGACCTTTTGATGATATTATGGAGCGTAGATGTTGAAATCCCTAAATTTCTTGCAATTGCACTTTGAGAAACGTTGTTCTTAAACTGTTTGACTATTTGCTCACGCAGTTGTGGACAAAGGGGTGTACCTTGCCCCATCCTTTCTTGTAAAAGACTGAGCTTTTTTTGGGAAGCTGTTTTTATACCCAATCATGGCACCCACCTGTTCCCAATTAGCCTGCACACCTGTGGGATGTTCCAAATAAGTGTTTGATGAGCATTCCTCAACTTTATCAGTATTTATTGCCACCCTTCCCAACTTCTTTGTCATGTGTTGCTGGCATCACATTCTAAAGTTAATGATTATTTGCACACAAAAAAAAGTATATCAGTTTGAACATCAAATATCTTGTCTTTGTAGCATATTCAACAGAATATGGTTTGAAAAGGATTTGCAAATCATTATATTATATTAACATCTAACACAATTTCCCAACTCATATGGAAACGGAGTTTGTACAAAGTGGAGAGGAGGCAGGGCCTGACTCCCCATTGAGGCATCTTTTCTTTGAACAGTTTTGTAATCAAAGGCGGCGGCTGTTTACGACCGCCATCCCTTTAGAAACAGCTGTTGCCATGTAATCAGAGAGAGGCGTACTATCTTTCTCCATAACGTGGGACGACACTGTACGCAATTTCTACTCTATTGAGCTAAATTGAATTCGGCCCCTGTTTAATTCCTTGCTTCTTGTCTTGTTTAATAGTTGTCATCGGTGTTTGAACCTGACTTTAACAGCCCTAATATTTCTATGAGCCACCATGTACAGTAGCACATATTTACAGGAGTGTGTTGCCCATGCAGGAATGCACGGATGGCTATCACTGGGACCCTCAGACGGACCACTGCAAAGGTGACGTTGGCCTCATGTCAGCCGCGTTGTGGTGACCTCACGTTAACGTGTGCCCTCGCCCCCCAATCAGATATAAACGAGTGCGAGACCATTCCGGACGCCTGCAAGGGGGAGATGAAATGCTTCAACCACTACGGAGGCTACCTGTGCCTTCCACGCTCCGCCTCCGTCATCCCGGCCCCGGAGCCCCCCGTCACGCCCACCGAGGCCTTCAACCCCTGCCCTCTGGGCTACGAGCCGCAGGGCGACAGCTGCCTGGGTGAGATTGTAGACGTCTTCTGTCAGGTTGTTAGTGGGGGACAGGTGGCTTTTGTGCCAATGAGGGTTTCTCTGTGGGAGTGGACTGACACACACACACACACACACATACTGCTATATTTCACACCAGGACATCTGCCGTCTTTTGGTGCAGGCTTCCACACCAGTGTTGTCCCCGTACCAATATTTTGAAAAATACATAAATTAGCCGCACCGTCTTATAAGCCTCAAAATGTCCGAAAAAAGTAGCGGCTCGTAGTCTGCAATTTACCATAATCAGTACTTGTCCAGCCCAACATGACAACATTTTAAAGGCCTACTGAAACCCACTACTACCGACCACGCAGTCGGATAGTTTATATATCAATGATGAAATATTAAAAGCCTACTGAAATGAGATTTTCTTATTTACACGGGGATAGCAGGTCCATTCTATGTGTCATTTTTGATCATTTCGAGATATTGCCATATTTTTGCTGAAAGGATTTAGTAGAGAACATCGACATCGCAACTTTTGGTCGCTAATAAAAAAGCCTTGCCTGTACCGGAAGTCGCAGACGATGACGTCACCCGTGTGAGGGCTCCTCACATTGTTAATAATGGGAGCCTCCAACAAAAAGAGCTATTCGGACCGAGAAAACGACAATTTCCCCATTAATTTGAGCAAAGATGAAAGATTTGTGGCTGAGGATATTGATAGCGAAATAAATAAAGTTAAAAAAAAAAACAAAGGCGATTGCATTGTGTTCGATTCAGATGTTATTAAATACATTTACTAGCATAATTCTGGAAGATCCCTTATCTGCTTATTGTTTTAATAGTGTTTTAGTGAGATTTTAAAGATTGTAAAGACATACCTCGAGGTCGGATGGCTGCGGTAAACCCGCCAGTGTCTCAGAGAGAAGCCGAGGAGCCAATGCTTTTTGACATGACAGCTGCTGCAGGACGACGAATAATCCATTGATGTCTCCGGTAAGATATATATCACAATTCCTCCATCCAAAAACATGCTGGTTGACGTAGAGAAAACATGTTCACTTGACCGCTCCGCTTCACAACAAACAAAGAAACACCGGCTGTGTCTCGGTTGCTAAAGGCAGCTGCAATCCACCGCTTTCCACCAACAGCATTCTTCTTTATAGTCTCCATTATTAATCGGACAAATTGCAAAAGATTCAGCAACGCAGATGTCCAAATTACTGTGTAATTACGGCATGAACAGAGACGACTTTTAGCCGTGTTTGGTGCAGCGCTTATATTTCCTTACAGTCCGTGACGTCACGCTTACGCGTCATCATTCCGTGACGTTTTCAACAAGAAACTCGCGGGAAATTTAAAATTGCAATTCAGTAAACTAAAGCGGCCGTATTGGCATGTGTTGCAATGTTAATATTTCATCATTGATGTATAAACTATCAGACTGCGTCGTTGGTAGTAGTGGGTTTCAGTAGGCCTTTAACAATGCAACACATGCCAATACGGCCGGGTTAGTTTACTAAATTGCAATTTTAAATTTCCCGTGGAGTTTCTTGTTGAAAACGTCGCGGAATGATGACGTGTGTTTGTGACGTTATTGGTTGGAGGGGATCCCAGCACCACTCACGGCTAAAAGTAGTCTGCTTTAATCGCATATTTACACAGTAATTTGGACATCTGTGTTGCTGAATCTTTTGCAATTTGTTCAATTAATAATGGAGACATCAAAGAAGAATGCTCTTGGTGGAAAGCAGTGGATTGCAGCTGTCTTTAGCAACACAAACACAGCCGGTGTTTCTTTGTTTGTTGTGAAGCTTTAACACTGAGCGGTCAAGCGAACATGTTTCTCTACGTCAACCAGCAAGTTTTTGGATGGGACAATTGTGATATTAAGTCGGCTCTTACCGGAGACTTGAGTGGATTATGCGACCTCCTCCTGTAGCTGTCAAAAAGGCAGCTGTGATCTTGGCTCCTCCATTGGCTTCTCTCAGAGACACTGGCGTTCACCGCAGCCCTCCGACTTTCAGGTATGACTTTATAATCTCACTAAAACACTATTAACACAATAAGCAGATAAGGGATTTTCCAGAATTATCTTAGTAAATGTGTCTAATATCATCTGAATCGCTCACACTGCCGTCGCCTTTTCTTATATTTTTCTTATTTTTTTTAGTGCTTCACTCTAACTTTCCTTATTCACGAATCTTTCATCCTCGCTCAAATTAACGGGGAAATCGTCGCTTTCTCAGTCCGAATTGCACTTGCTGCTGGTGGCCATGATTGTAAACAATGTTCAGATGTGAGGAGCTCCACAACCCGTGATGTCACACGCACATCGTCTACTACTTCCGGTACAGGCAAGGCTTTTTTATCAGCACCAAAAGTTGCGAACTTTATGGTCGATGTTCTCTACTAAATCCTTTCAGCAGAAATATGGCAATACCGCAAAATGATCAAGTATGACACATAGAATGGACCTGCTATCCCCGTTTAAATAAGAAAATCTCATTTCAGTAGGCCTTTAAGTTGTAACGACTTTGAAAAAGAAACACTTTTACATAAGAAATATTGTTTAAAAACAAAACAATATCCATCCATCCATTTTCTACCGCTTATTCCCCTTGGGGTCGCTGGTGCCTATTTCAGTTACAATCGGGCGGAAGGCGGGGTACACCCTGGACAAGTCGCCACCTGATCGCAGGGCCAACACAGATAGACAATATAATGTCGTATTAACTGTCATTTTTATGAAATAATGTAATAACAATGGACAGCGTTTGTCTTGGAGAGTGGACTTTGTCATTATCTCCTTCCAGTTACTTCTCTGTCAAACACACCATCAGCGGCGTTAGCAAATTTTCCGGAATAAATGCCCGGTCGCCCGAAAGCAGCTGAGACAAAAGAGACAAGCGGTAGAAAATAAATGGACGGATGGATGTTTAGATTTTATTTGAATATTATTGGCTGGTGTACCAATATTTTGGTACTGGTACCAAAATGCATTTAGATTATTTTCTAAATAAAAGGGGACCACAAAAAATGTCATTATTGGCTTTATTTGAACAAGAAATCTTGGTGTACATGAAACATATGTTTATTATTGTCATATAGTTCTTAAATAACATGTTGAACATACTCGACAACTTGTCTTTTAGTAGTAAGTAAACAAACAAAGACTCCTAATTAGTCTGCAGTAACATATTGTCATTTATACACCTGTTATTTTGTACACATTACGTGGGACAAACTGTATAAATGCATTATTAGTATACTTGTTAATATCTGCTTCTTTTCTGTTTCAACATGTTCTATCTACACTTCTGTTAAAATGTAATAATCACTTCTTCTTCTCTTCTTTGATACTTGACATTAGTTTTGGATGATACCACACATTTGGGTATGGATGCGATACCAAGTAGTTACAGGATCATACATTGGTCATATTCAAAGTCCTCATGTGTCCAGGGACCTATTTACTGACTATATAAAAATAATATAAACCTTAAAAAAAATATTGATGCAATCATAATAGTAACTACTAGATACACTCCTGTACTTGGTATCATTACAGTGGATGTCAGGTGTAGATCCACCCATGGCGTTTGTTTACATTGTGACGCCATTGAGATATTGTATCCTCCTACGGTGTGTAGTGAAGCATGTTTAGCTATTCCGCGTCCTCCAGTGATAATGATGCATGAAAGAAACTTACTCTTATTTGTCGTCATAGTGTTATAACTTTACCTTACGCCAAAATGCGTCCATTCTCCCTTTTCTGTCTACACACTGTTTCTGCTTGTAAGTACTCTGTGTGTGTGTGCGCTGCCGAACATGCTCCTCTGCTAGTAAAACCAGCAATGTTATGACGTGACAACAACGGATGGGCAGGGGTGGTTGGTGACAACTACTTTTTAGAGGCGGTATAGTACTGAATATGATTCATTGGTAAGGCGGTGCTATACTAGTACCGGTATACCGTACAACCCTATTCCACACGTGACAGCGTTCTTTGTCACATGACCCAGACGTGGACGAGTGCGAGCGGGATGAAGACGACTGCCAGCCCAGCCAGCAGTGCATCAACACCCTGGGAGCCTTCACCTGTCAGTGCCCCGACGGATACCGCAAAGTGGGCACCGAGTGCATCGGTGAGGACTTGTGCTGGGGTTTTTTTTTCCCCCCGGGCTTTGATAGGAGTGTGCTTTAAACGTCCCGCCTCTTTTCCCCGTGGCAGACATCGATGAGTGCAGGTACAGATACTGCCAGCATCGCTGCGTCAACGTGCCCGGCTCCTTCTCCTGCCAGTGTGAGCCCGGCTTCCAGCTGGCGGGAAACAACCGATCCTGCATCGGTGAGTAGCCGCTTGCTAGACAAGTTACAGCAAAAACACACACTCTACTAAAAAACAAAATAAAAAGGGGCAGAGCAAAAAGTGTACTTAAAGAAAAAGAAAGGCCAGCAACACTCATGTCCTTCTGGTCATTTTAATAGAAAGTACCAAACACAGACCGCTTTCCACAATGTCTTGGTCAGTGGGCAATGGTCCACAGGAAGTGATGCCCATAAATAGTCACAAATGGAAAACTGTACAAAATAAATCAAAGACTCAGTACAGTATCATAGGGAAATAAATAAAGCCATAAAAACATTAATAAAGGAAAAAACAACTATGGAATAAAAAAGTCAATAAAGCAATAAAAAAATTATAAAGCAGTACAAAAAAATAAAGCAATAAAAAATGTATAAAAGAATAAACAATTAATAAAAAAGTTAATGAAGCAATAAAAAAGCAATACAAAAAATAAAGCAATAAAAAATTAATAAAGGAAAAAACAATTAATAAAAAAAATAATAAAGCAATATTTTTTATAAAGCAGTAAAAAATAAAGCAAAAAAAAATAATAAAAGAAAAATCACTTAATAAAAAAAGTTAATAAAGCAATACAAAAATAAAAAAGCAATACAAAAAAATAAAGCAATAAAAAATTAATAAAGGAAAAAACAGTTAATAAAAAAGTTAATAAAGCAATAAAAAAATTAAAAAGCAATACAAAAAAATAAAGCAGGAAAAAATTAATAAAGGAAAAAACAATTAATAGAAAAGTTAATAAAGCAAAAAAAAAAAAAATTATAAAAAAATAAAAAAGTGTACTTAAAGCAAAAGAAAGGCTAGTAACACTTGTACTTCTAGTCATTTTAGTACAAAATACCAAACACAGACCACTTTCCACAATGTCTTTTCAACAGGAAGTGAAATAGTCACAGCTGTGGTCAATCAATCGATCAATCAATGTTTTTTATACAGCCCTAAAATCACGAGTGTCTCAATAGGCTGCACAAGCCACAACAACATCCTCGTTTCAGATCCCACATCAGGGCAAGGAAAAACTCAACCCAATGGGAAAATAAGAAACCTTGGAGGGGACCGCAAATGTGGGGACCCCCCCAACTCCCTAAATTGACATAATAAATCAAGAACAACTTCCTAGATGAGAGTGCACAAATAATAGACAACATGGAAAATTGTACAAAATAAATCAAAGACTCAGTAGAGTATCATAGGTAAATTAATAAAGCAATAAAAACAAATAAAGCAATAAAACTGTTTTTATTATAATGGTTGTTCACACTTTTTTTTATTGGTTTATTAATTTTTTTCATTGCTTTATTTTTTTGTATTGCTTTATTAATTTTGTATTGCTTTATATTTTTGTTATTGCTTTATTAACTTTTTGTTATTGATCGATTGTTTTTCTTTTAATTTTTTATTGCTTTATTTTTTGTATTGCTTTTTTATTTTTTGTATATTTTTTTATTTTTTATTAACTTTTTTATTAATAGTTTTTTTCCTTAATTAATTTTGTATTGCTTTATTTTTGTATTGCTTTTAACTTTTTTATTAATTGTTTTTTTCCTTTATTAATTTTATATTGCTTTATTTTTGTATTGCTTTTTTATTGCTTTATCATTTTTTATTGCTTTATTAACTTTTTTATTAACTGTTTTTTCCTTTTTTAATTTTAGTATTGCTTTATTTTTTGTATTGCTTTTTTATATATCGCTTTATAATTATTTTTTTGCTTTATTAACTTTTTTATTAATTGTTTTTTCCTTAATTCATTTTTTATTGCTTTCTTTTTTGTATTGCTTTTCTATTTTTTTATTGCTTTAACTTTTTTATTGTTTTTTCCTTCATTCATTTTTTATTGCTTTATTTTTTTATTAACTTTTTTATTATTTTTTTCCTTTATAAATGTTTTATTGCTATATTAATTTTTTTAATTATTGTTTTTTCTTTTATTAAATTTTTTTATTGCTTTATAATTTTTGTATGGCTTTATTAACTTTTGTATCAATTGTTTTTTCCTTTATTCATTTTGTATTGCTTTATTTTTGTATTGCTTTTTTATTTTTTTATTGCTTTATAATTTTTTTATTGCCTTTTTTGTATTGTTTTTTTATTCTTGTATTGCTTTATAATTTTTTTATTGCTTTAACTTTTTTATTAATTGTTTATTTTTTTATACATTTTTTATTGCTTTATTTTTTTTGTATTGCTTTATAATTTTTTTTATTGCTTTATTAACTTTTTTATTCCATAGTTGTTTTTTCCTTTATTAATGTTTTTATTGCTTTATTTATTTCCCTATGATACTGTACTGAGTGTTTGATTTATTTTGTACAATTTTCCATTTTGTCTATTTGTGCACTTTTGTTTTTGATTTTATTATATTAATTGATTGACTACATCTGTGACTATTTATGGGCATCACTTCCTGTTGACAAATTGCAGACTGACCAGGACATTGTGGAAAGCGGTCAGTGTTTGGTAGTTTGTACCAAAATGATCAGAAGGACACGAGTGTTGCTTTTTCTTTGATAAACAGATGTCAAATGTATTTGAAGCATTATGTAAGCCAAACATTCATAGCACAGAAAGTTAGAGCCAGTTAAAGAAAGCTAAACTTTAACATTTTACAGGTGAACTTCATTTAATTATTTTACTGCCCATTGTTAATTATTTCTCTACATTTGCACAGCTTAAAGAAATAACATTTTACACATATCTATTTTTTAAACAGAAGAATATTCATGATAGCTTTTGCTGTAAATATATTCTCTAGATAAAAATATACAAACATGTATAGAATTGTTTTTAACTAATCATCATTTTTGTATTTATTACTTTGTTAGTTTTCGTTGGGCCAACATCAGAATCATTTAAACACACTAAAACCAATCCTTTAAATAAAATATGTAGTCATCTATCATGGAATAATGTATTAAATTGTGCAATATTTACATTGTAAAAACAATTTATTGAGCTTATTAACTTCATAAGCACTTTATCACATTTAAAAAAAAATAATAATTTAACACCATATATTTTCTGTAAAACTGGAAACTGTCATTTCAAGGTATGATTTTAATTAATTAGAATTTAATATGTTTTACATGATGTTGTATTTGTTGTAGTAAATTTACTTTGTAGTGAAAAAAAAAATTCTGATTGGCTTGGATTTCCTTTGTCATAATTATTGCAGAAGAAATTATTTACCTTTCAAGAGACGCATGGGTACTTTTTGACTTCGTTCACCCTTAATCCAAAATGGAATACATTAATTTTTGTCCTCAAAAATTTACACACAATAATGACATAGTTGTTTTTTTTCTCTCAACATTTTTCCATTTTTTATTAAAAAAAAAAAAAAAACACCAGTAAAAGTGCTGCCAAAGGTGCTTTAACAAAGTATTGAATACTTATCATGCACATGTGTTTTTTTGTTTTAATAGACTTGCAAAAAAAATAAAAAAATAAAATTCACATTATTATTGGGTTATTGTATGTAGAATTTTGAGGACAAATATTTGATTCATTCCATTTTGGAGTAATGTAGAAATAAATGAAGTGCTTATGAATTATATATACATATGAGTATATATATATATATATGTGTGTGTGTATATTTATGTATATATATATATATATATGTGTGTGTGTATATTTATGTATATGTATGTAAATATGTATATATGTGTGTATATATAAAAATGAGTATATATGTGTGTATATATGTATATGTATCTATGTAAATATGTATGTATGTTTGTATGTATATGTATTTATGTATATATATATATGTAGTATATATGTGTATAGATATGCGTGTGTGTGTGTATATATACATGAATATATATATATATATATGTGTGTGTATATATATGTATGTATATATATATATATATATATATATATATATATACAGTGGGGCAAAAAAGTATTTAGTCAGCCAGCGATTGTGCAAGTTCTCCCACTTAAAATGATGACAGAGGTCTGTAATTTTCATCATAGGTACACTTCAACTGTGAGAGACAAAATGTGAAATTCACATTGTAGCAATTTTAAAGAATTTATTTGTAAATTATGGTGGAAATAAGTATTTGGTCAACCATTCAAAGCTCTCACTGATGGAAGGAGATTTTGGCCTAAAATCTCACGATACATGGCCCCATTCATTCTTTCCTTAACATGGATCAATCGTCCTGTCCCCTTAGCAGAAAAACAGCCCCAAAGCATGATGTTTCCACCCCCATGCTTCACAGTAGGTATGGTGGTTTTGGGATGCAACTCAGTATTCTTCTTCTTCCAAACACGACGAGTTAAGTTTATACCAAAATGGATACATGGATGATACAGCAGAGGATTGGGAGAAGGTCATGTGGTCAGATGAAACCAAAATAGAACTTTTTGGTTTGTGAATGTGAATTCCTGGATTTTTTTTTCACATTCTGTCTCTCACAGTTGAAGTGTACCTATGATGAAAATTACAGACCTCTGTCATCATTTTAAGTGGGAGAACTTGCACAATCGCTGGCTGACTAAATACTTTTTTGCCCCACTGTACATATATATATATATATATATATATATATAAATATATATATATTAGTGCGTCTGCCTCAGGTCCTGCAGTCCTGGGTTCAAATCCAGGCTCGGGATCTTTCTGTGTGGAGTTTGCATGTTCTCCCCGTGAATGCGTGGGTTCCCTCCGGGTACTCCGGCTTCCTCCCACTTCCAAAGACATGCACCTGGGGATAGGTTGATTGGCAACACTAAATTGGCCCTAGTGTGTGAATGTGAGTGTGAATGTTGTCTGTCTGTCTGTGTTGGCCCTGCGATGGGGTGGCGACTTGTCCAGGGTGTACCCCGCCTTCCGCCCGATTGTAGCTGAGATAGGCGCCAGCGCCCCCCGCGACCCCGAAGGGGAATAAGCGGTAGAGAATGGATGGATATATATCTTAATTGTTTTATCCAGAGAATAGTGCTCGATACCGTGGTAGAGCGCAATATGTATGTGTGGGAAAAACCACAAGACTACTTCATCTCTACAGAACTGTTTCATGAGGGGTTCCCTCAATCATCAGATTTTTTTTTTGATGATTGAGGGAACCCCTCATGAAACAGTTCTGTTCTGTCTTGTGATTTTTCCCACACATACATTATATATATATATATATATTATATGTATACACACACACATATATACATGTATATATATATGTGTGTATTATATACATACATATATAAATGTATATGTATGCATATATATGTGTATGTATATATATATATATATATATGTATATACAAATATATATATATATATTAGATTAGATAGTAGTTTATTTATTCCTTCAGGAAAATTACAATTTTCAGCACAATCCCATTCAAGATCAGACAAAAATTTGCATATATATATATGTATATATATGCATGCATATATATGTATATATATATATATACATATATGTACATATATATGTATCTGTATATAAATAAATATATATGTATAAATATATACATATATATAAATGTATATATATGTGTATATATACACGTACATATACATGTATATATATATATATGTAAATATACATATATACACACATATATAAACATTTCTGTATATATGTGTGTATATCAATCAATCAATCAATGTTTACTTATATAGCCCTAAATCACTAGTGTCTCAAAGGGCTGCACAAACCACCACGACATCCTCGGTAGGCCCACATAAGGGCAAGGAAAACTCACACCCAGTGGGACATCGGTGACAATGATGACTATGAACTATACATGTGTATTTATATGTATATACATACAAATATATATATACACATAAATATATATGTATATTTGGACTTATATATGTATACATATATATGTATAATTGTAAATATAAACATGTGTATATTTATATATACATATGTATATATATGTGTGTACGTATATATACACATATATACATAAATGTATATAAATGTGTATATATATACACATACATGTGTATATATTTATACACGTGTGTATATGTATATATTCAAACATATATATAAACATTTGTACATATATATTTGTTTATATATGTATTTATACACATATATGTATACAGATACATATGTATAAATACATATAAACGTATATATGTGCGTACATGTATATATGTATACATGTACACATATAATCATATGTATGTATATGTGTATATATACACTTACATATATACAATTATGTGTGTATATATATATATACATATATATATACATACACATATATATATATACATATATATATATATATATACATATATATATATAAACATACATATATATACATATATATATATATGTATATATATGTATAAATATGATTCATGTTTTTTTTAAAGAATTTAACAGCATATATTTCAAGAGCTGTTATTAAAGAAGGTGCAGCCAAATGAGGTGGTTGTGGTCTTGTTCCCGCCAGACGTGAACGAGTGTGACATGGGTGCTCCCTGCTCCCAGAGGTGCTACAACACCTACGGCACCTTCCTGTGTCGCTGTGACCACGGCTACGAGCTCGGCCCGGACGGCTTCGCCTGCAACGGTAAGTTCACGCCCGAGTCCTGAGTTCACCCTCTCACTTTTTGTGGCTCCCGTGATGCACCAACTGTGTTGTGTGGCAGACGTGGACGAGTGCAGCTACTCCAGCTACCTGTGCCAGCACCGCTGTGTCAATGAGCCGGGCAAGTTCTCCTGCGTCTGCCCCGAGGGATACCAGCTGCAAGGCACTCGACTCTGCCAGGGTGAGGACCCTTCCTCTCTAACGACCCCCCCCCCCCCCCTGCTCCCCCACTTCCATCATGACCTCCCGTGTGTCCTCCCCAGATGTCAACGAGTGCGAGGCGGGAGAACATCAGTGCACCGACACCCAGACCTGCGTCAACCTGCACGGACGCTACCAGTGTGTGGACTCTGACCGCTGCCAGGATCCTTACGTGCAGGTGTCCGAGAAGTGAGTAACTCACACTTTTTCCACTCCCCAGTCCAACTTTCCTTAGGCGCCTGGTCCAGAACATCACGTAGTGGCGGTGGAGGATCACTACCAATGAGTCAGACCTTGGAAATGTGGATTTTTAATGAAACACACTTGCTATTCTTAGTTAAGTTAAAGTACCACTGATAGTCACAAAAAATCAAATGGATAAAAGTAATTGTTACTACCGTATTTCCTTGAATTGCCGCTGGGGTGCTAATTAATTTAAAACCTCTTCTCACTCCTGCGCTTACCAAAGGCATGCGGTAAAAGTAAGCATGCGCTAATTATTTTAAAACCTCTTCTCACTCCTGCGCTTACCAAAGGCACGTGGTAAAAGTAAGCATGCGCTAATTATTTTAAAACCTCTTCTCCCTCCGGCACTTACCAAAGGCATGCAGTAAAAATGTGAGTGTGATGTAAGGATAGCATCATGAAAAGCACATTTAATAAAAAAAATGTTATAATGGTCTTAACTTTACTTATAAATGAAATCCATGCCAGCTCCTTCTGATCAAAAGCATCGATAACTTGTTTATAGAAGTCTTCCTTATCTTTCTTCAGTTTTAAAAGTCTCTCTGTCTCGATGGAGATCTTCCTTTATTACCTCCTGCTTTGATTGAAAGTCCAGTTTAGAAAACTGCTATCAGACCGCTGCCATCAGTTAGCTCGGCTCCTCAAGTGCAGGCGATGACAAAATTACCCTCGGACAACACCCCCTCCCGTTCTGCTCCGTGGGTGTTCTCTTTATCCCACCGCTGCCACCATGAAGTGTTATTGTATAAATAATACACTGGGTATTTAGGACTGGAACATGCTTTATTTTAGCCCGGTTGTTTACATAGCCAGCATAGGAGTGTTACATTCTAAAAGGTCCGTCGTGCACCCCCCGCGTCATATCCGTCCCATCACATATCACGTCACTCATTGTCACTTCTTCTGCAGCCGTGTAGTCGCAACAAGGATCAGTAGCGCCCTCTACCACCAGTTAATGACTCATATTTGACACACTCAGCTACGGTATTGTGACAGTCTCAAGCCATCGTCTTGCGGGTTCCCAGGACCACCAAGGAAGGACATGGCGTGAGCAGTTTGACTTTGTTTATTTTTCAATAAAACCTCAGTCCAGGTTGCTCTTCCGCTCCTCCTCCCGCTCGCTCCTCGCTCGCCGCCATCTTGGGCTGGGCTGCAGCGTGCCCTGCCTGTCTGTCGGACTGTCAGCTCCACAGTTATATTAATAAAACATAGCTGCTTACTGTTCTTTTTAGCATATTCAATAGCTTGGACCTTAAATCCTACTGAATAGCTCTTAATCTTCTTCCCTTTATGCAATTTCAAATTACCGGTATTAAAATCAGCCTTCACCATTTTGAAAATGATGACAGGGTAAGTGTCACTCGTGACGTCACAAGTTTGACCCGGCGGTAATACTAAGCATGTGCTAATTATTTTGGGAAGCGAGTTTGACCCGGCAGTAATTGAAGGCAGGTGCATACTATATACCTTGCGGCAATTCAAGGAAATACGGTATATTTTGTATTTTTCCACCTTTCAAGGTTTTCTTAAACCTTAACAAAGAACCACATCACCGAGCTTGTCCCACCATTTAACTCCTAAAACTGAAACATTTGTATTTTATATTCCTTCTTACTTTACATAGTTCAAAAATCAATATCCCACATAAATTAGACAATTTTGTCCTCTTAATTTAAATTCAACTGCTTGACTTGTGATTTCAAAGCAAGTAATCCAACAAGCTGTTCATGTCAAAATTTTACAGTAAAACTTGTTTTTTTAACAGTAAAATCCACTTTCCATATAGAGTAATAATATATTATAAAACACAGCCGTAGAATTTACAGTATAAAAACCATGCATGAATTTTTACGTAAAAAAACAGTGGTACCGTTTTTCCATTCCATTTCATTTATTGCATGTATTTTTTTATTTTATATGCTGTGAAAAAACGCAACTATTACAGTAAATAATTTTTGACTAAGCTGCCAGTTTTATATCACACAATCCAAAGATTTGCTTTTTACATTTATATCCATACTGAATATTATTCACGGTTAAAAGTGGCCCTCTGAGGGCAACCAGAACTGATGTGGCCCTCAATGAAAATCAGTTTGACACGCCTGACTTTAGTCCTCATTTCTGTGCTGAAGAAACTTCTTTATGACTTCTTCTTTTTGTTTGCTGTTGTCATTACTGCCACAAGTGGTGAACAAGTGTAGTACACCTGGCTACAGCTGCTGAGAAGCGGATCTTATTCAACAATTGGAGCGTCAACATTTTCCATACTGGGAATGGAAAAGATAATAGCGTGTAAAAGCAAGCCATGTAAATGTGCAAAGAAGTACGGAACTAAAAAGTATTCAGTCAGTTCCAAAGTGAAAATGTTGTCCCGTTTTGTACACATCTCATTCTAGTGAAGGACTAGAATTCCACAATTAATAGTCAACTACATTTTGCAAGATTAAAGATTTATCACCAGAAAATCGGGATCACATTTTAACACTTTATTTATAAAATACCATCACAAGCAACGCAGTATTATTATTTTTTTTTCCCCTTACTGTATTAGAAATGTTGCCTTTTATATTGATTGATTTATTTTATCTATTTATTTTAGTTTTATTGTCAAGTATAACCCATTTAACATATTGTGGCCTGAATATCGAGGTATGTCTGCAAAGTGCATTATTTCAACTTGTACTCTTTTTTTTTTTTTTTCAAATGTATTTGTATTTTGTTTAAGTTTATTTTATTTTTGGTATGTTGATAAGCCACTTTTAACAGAAAAATTATGAATAATTTTTGGGACGTAGAACAAAAAAATTATGGAACCATGAAATATTGTGATAAAAAAACAAAACCATCTAAAAACACTTTTAACAGTTTACTAAAAGATAACCAATCCATTATACTATGTAAATGTTTTCTTGTTAATGTTTTATTTGTAATTATAAGTATTTATTTTAAATTATGTGATGTATTTAATTTATATTTTAAACATATTATCATTGGAAATAAAACATTTAAAATAGAACACATTCACTGAGAATAGGATTAATTTTTGTGCAGTTAAAATTTTGTTTTGGGTAGAAAAAAAAATAAGACTGATTCACTAGAACTACATTTTTAATTTTTTATACTGCTTTTTCTCATTATGTCACATGTATGATGCAGCCTATCCCAGCATACATGTCGTAGTGGTTTGTGCAGCACTTTGAAACACTAGTGATTTAGGGCTATATAAGTAAACATTGATTGATTGATTGATTTATATAATAAATTATATTTTTAATTAATTAAACAAAGTTTCGTTTTTTTGGCAATGCATAGTATATTTAATTTATCATAACCACTATTTTTTCCCGGAATTAGAGCAGCAAAGGTTTGGGCAGGTGATTATAGAAAGTGCTGCAACACTAATTAGTAACTTCCTGCCGCCCTCTGCTGGCTGCTTTGTGAACTGCCGCTGAGATCTTCCCTCCATGCATAGTGAATCTGCCCTGTCTCTGTTTTCTAGTCGCTGCGTGTGTCCCGTCACCAAGCCCGGCTGCAGAGACCTACCTTTCTCCATCGTCCACCGCTACATGAGCATCACTTCGGAGCGCTCCGTGCCCTCGGACATCTTCCAGATCCAGGCCACCAGCGTGTCCCCGGGAGCGTACAACACCTTCAGGATCCGCTCGGGCGACGACAACGGCGACTTCTACATCAGGGTGAGCAAACCAGCAAATACACGTTGGCCGTTTTCATCCCTAGTGGTTGACCTGCGACACCTTACTTCCTCGCGTGCAGCAAATCAACAACATCAGCGCCATGCTGGTCCTGGCCCGGGCCGTCTCAGGACCCAGGGAGTACACGCTGGACCTGGAGATGGTGTCGGTCAACCCGCTGCTCAGCTACCAGGGCAGCTACCAGAGCAGCTCCGCCCTCAGACTCTCCATCTACATCGGGCCATACACCTTCTAGAGGAGAGAAGAGGAAAAAAACTGTGACATTATTCAGTGAAATACCAAACATGTTCTTCTGTGTTTATGTTGTGCTTTAACTCGTGTTGCCTTCAGGTGCCCTCGTTCACTCCAACGCTCCTTTAACACACATCCCCTTTTCTTTTCCGTTTTTAATCCCGCTCAGCCTCGCCCTCAACCACTCACTTTCACCTCCTAACTTTGTCACTTTGTCTTTGTACTTTTTTTCCAACTCCAATAAAACAATATACCATTGACCCTGTGTCCTTGAATGCAGCTTCATGCTAGTTTCATCTTCAAATGGACAACACAAGGTCTGCCATTATGGGACCACACTCATTTCTATTTTTGTTGTATAAGAATGTATATATATATATATATATATATATGTATGTATATATATATAAATATATATATATTTACACACGTATATATACACGTGTATGTATATACATGTATATATACATTATATATGTGTGAATATATATGCATATATATATATATAAGTATATACATGTATATATATATGTACATATATATATATACACATATACATTCATACATATATATGTGTACATACAAACATATATACACGTATATATAGTGTATGTATATAGATATATGTGTGTGAATATATATACATATATACACACATATGTGTACATACAGACATATATATAGACATACATATATATGTACATACATACATGCATATATAAAGTGTGTGTATATGTATGTATATATATATATACATATATAAATGTATGTATATACAAACAAACATATATACACATACATATACTGTATGTATACATATCTGTGTGTATATACATATATATACACACATGTGTACATACAGACATATATACATATATATGTATTGTTGTATGTGTATGTATATATATATACACACATGTATATATATATATATGTATATACATGTATATATATACATGTTTAGTGAAGTGAATTATATTTATATAGCGCTTTTCTCTAGTGACTCAAAGCGCTTTACATAGTGAAACCCAATATCTAAGTTACATTTAAACCAGTGTGGGTGGCACTGGGAGCAGGTGGGTAAAGGACACAACGGCAGTGACTAGGATGACGGAAGCGGGAATCGAACCTGCAACCCTCAAGTTGCTGGCACGGCCGCTCTACCAACCGAGCTATGCCGGTTTATTTACATTATATATATGTGTGTGTATATAAACATATATACGTATATACCTGTACATATATATGTGTGTATATATACATATATACACATATACATTCATATGTGTATATACAGACATACATTCAAACATATATATATATACAAGTATATATACTGTATGTATATAGATATATGTGTGTTTATATATATACATATATACACACATGTACATACATATATATGTGTACATACAGACATATATACATACATATATATGTACATACATACATACATATATAAATGTATATATATATACAAACATATATACACACATGTATACTGTTTGTCTATATATATATATATGTGTATATACATACATATATATACACACATATATGTGTATATACATACATATATATACACACATATGTATGTGTACATTCAGACATATATACATGCATATATATGTATTGTTGTATGTGTATGTATATATATATATATATTTACACACATGTGTATATATATACATTATATATACCATGTGTATGTATATATACATTATATATATATACACGTGTGTGTATATATACATATATACAC